>NW_026000196.1:8866616-8918919 GCF_001458135.2 Marmota marmota marmota
GAGAAATGAATTACAGTAGATGGGGTAGAGAGAGAAGATGGGAGGGGAGGGGAGGGGGGATAGTAGAGGATAGGAAAGATAGCAGAATACAACAGTATGGCAATATGTAAAAACATGGATGTGTAACTGATGTGATTCTGCAATCTGTATATGGGGTAAAAATGGGAGTTCATAACCCACTTAAATCAAATGTATGAAATATGATATGTCAAGAGCTTTGTAATGTTTTGAACAACCAATAAAATAAATAAATAAATAAATAAATAAATAAATAAATAAATAAATTTAAAAAGGAGCTGGGGATGTGTCTTAGTGGTTACACATCTCTGGGTTCAATGCCTGGTACCAATCAATCAATTAATAAATACAAATAAAACTTAACTAAAATGCAACTGTGTATATCAATGTTTCAAACATCAAAACAATTTATTTGTTTTGGGATTGCCTATTACTAGTAGCTATGTTTTTAATCATCAAAAGTTGATTATTAGTAATGTGTTGAGGAGGTTTTTTTGTCTCTAATTAGATGTCATCTAAAAATATCAGATGATGCACGTTTTCAGTCATTTCTTTTTCTGTTTGAAGGTTTAATTTATAAACTTTTAAAAGTAAAATCTATACTAAAAAATAGTAGAATTTCAAGTAATTCAGTACTTGTGTACCAGAAAAAGACTAGGAAATCTAGCACAAGATGGCCTCTTTCAGAATGAAACTATAATCTTATCTCTCACCCTGCACAAAAATCAACTCAAAATGGAGTAAAGACCCAGGAATTAGACCAGAAACTATGCAACTCCTAGAAGAAAATGTAGAGTCAACACTCCAACTTTCAGTTACAGCCAATTACTTTCTCAATAGGACTTCTAAAGTTCAAAAAATAATGTCCAGAGTTAATAAATGGAATAGCATCAAATTAGAAAACTTCTGGACATTAAGGAAACAATTAGGAAGGCGAAGAAAGAAAGAATCTACAGAATGGGAGAAATCTTTGCTAGCTATTCTTCTGACAGAGGATTACTATTTAGAATATATAAAGAACTCAAACTTTACATAATCAAATAACCCAATTAATACACAATTAATTAAACAGACAATTCTCAAAAGAAGAAATACAAATGGACAACAAATATATGAAAAAATGTTTAATATCACTAGCAATTAGAAAGGTGCAAATCACAACTACTCTAAGATTTCATGTCACACTAGTCAGAAAGGCAGTCAACAAGAATACAAGTAATATTAAATGTTGGAGAGGATATGGAGAAAAAGGATTACTTTTTACACTGTTGGTGAGATTATAAATTAGTACAACTATAGAAATCAGTATAGAGGTTCCTTAAAAGATTAGGCAAGGAACCATCATATGACCCAGCTACACCACTCCTTGGTATTTATCATGAAGAATTAAAGTCATCATACTACAGTGATACATGCATACTCACATTTATAGCAACACAATTCACAACAGCCAAACTATGAAACCAGCCTAAGTGTCCATCAATGGATGTATGAATAAAGACAACGTGATATATACACAGAATGGAGTTTTATTCGGCCATAAAGTAAAATGAAATTATGGCATTTGAAGGAAAATGATGGAACATGAAACCATTATGTTAAGTATAATAAGTCAAACTCAGAAGGTTAGGGTCATGTGTTTTCTCTCATATGCCGAAGAGAAGAAAGAGGAAAAGAAAGATGAGGCAGATCTCATGAAAATCAAAGGGAGATCAAAGGGACCAAGGGGTGGGGGATTAGGAGGGAGGGGGGAAGTGCTGGGGAGTGGTATTGGCTAAATTATATTGTACTGTGTATTGAATGCATATACAAATATGTAACAACAAATCACATCAGTATGTACAACTCTAATATGCCAATTAAAAATGTGAGAGAAATAATAAATAAATTAATACACCTATAGAAATCAGTATAGAGGTTACTTAAAACATTAGGCAAGGAACCACCACATGACCCAATTTTTTAGATGCTGACGGAACTTTATTTTAGTCATTTATTTTTATGTGGTGCTGAGAATCAAACCCAGTGTCTCACACATGCTAGGCATGCTCTCTACACTGAGCCACAACCACAGCCTGCTCCCCGTTTAAGTCGTAGGTGGACATAATACCTTTATTTTATTTATTTATATATGGTGCTGAGGCTCAAACCCACATGTAGTAGGCCTCACATGTAGTAGGCAAGTACTCTGCTGCTGAGCTACAACCCCAGCCCCAAAAATGCATTCTTCTTAAAAAAAGGTGGCTTCTTTCTTAAAGTTATCAGCTACAAATTAGTACATCCACAGAGCTAGCTAGCCAGCCAGCATTCTTGGAAAACCCATTTAGGTAAGAAACTGTGTATTGCGATGATGTGAGAAGTATGGCAATAGGTAAGATGAATAAATATGATTTTCATTACAATTTGCACAAAGGTTCCAGGGTTTAGAAGTCTGGAGAGCCTTTCTTCTTCTTCTTCATCTTTTTTTTTTTTTTGCAGGAGGTTGGGTGGGGGGCGGTTACCGGGGATTGAACTCAGGGGCACCTAAACACTGAGCCACATTCCTAGCTTTTTAAAAATGTTTACTTTTATTTTGGTCTAAGTTGCTTAGAGCTTCACTAAGTTGCTGAGGCTCACTTTGAACCTGTGATCCTTTTGCCTCAGCCTGCCAAGTGAATGGGATTACAGGCATGTGCCACTGTGCCCTGCTCTGAAGAACCCTTTTTAATGTAAAATGTTATATTGCCTCCAAAACCCAGGATAACAGATGTATGTATATATAAACATATAAGTCTATGAATTATCAGGCTCAGTGAGATACCTTTACAAACCGTAGCCTGTAGCTTGGTAGATACTGTTTAGAGTGTGAAAGACAACAGATACAGAAATAACTGAGATCTAAAGAGGTAAGTAAACTCCTAGCATAAAAACAATTTCAGGGATTTGAGAAAAGCTCAACAAAAGTAGAAGCATAAAAAAGCAGGCCTTAAAAGAGGCAGTGTGATTGAGAAAGAGAAAGATGACAATGCAGGAAATTCCAGCCATGTGAACAAAAGTATGAGCAAAACAGTTAAGACATTCTAGGGCTGGACTTCACAGTTTTTTATATCATGGATTCATTCCATCAAAAATCTAAGGAAAGCCATGGAACCCTTATAAAAGAACATGCATTTGTCACAATCAGGGATTCTGGTGCCCATGATTATAATCTAGATTAAGGACCTTTGCTTAAATGTCTTTCAGGAGCACAAAAATCCCAATAGTGTCCAAAAGTCTAAACTAAGGAAAGAATAGGAGATATGGCTACAATAAAGTTAGGTTTTATTCCCTACCAAAGATATTGGTACCCAATAATCATATAAGGAAGAGAGTGAAAGGATCAGTATTGTACTTGGAAAATAATTCTAGAATGTAGAGATAAAAATAGAATATTGGGGAATAAGAAAGTATCAGGAACACAAAGACCAGTTAAGAGGAGTCTAAACTAGTCTACTCTAGAAGCAGTGTACAACTCAACTGGGGAAATGTACTTTGGTGTATAGAAAAAGATGTACATCAAAGAGCTAGTACAAATGGCAGAATCCATCAACGTAAAAGATAACGTGGGATCAAAGGTCCACAATTAATAGATAAAGGAAATCCAGAGGGGAAGACGACAACAGTACACTCTATTTTACTAAGTTTGAGATGTCAACCTGTCTTGCAAAAGGTTAAAAAACTTTAAGGAGGCTTGAGAGAAGGTTGGATATAGTTTCAGTTGTTGTTGAGTGAATAGGTGAAAAGAGTGTGCCAAGACAGAGCACCGAGAATACACACACAGGGTCGCAATCATATTTGATAATACCTATTTGCAGGGAAGTAGCTTAGAAGTCTTGTATTTGCTGGCTTCTTAGATACATAAGTGGCACAAAAGTATGCATTAAGGAAATGCAAATAGAAACCACAATGAGATATCACTTCATACCCATTATGCTAGTATTAAAAAAATTACAGAGTGAAAATAAAAAGTGTTAGTGAGGATGTACAGAAAATGGAACCCTTGTGTGTTACTAGTAGGAATATGTAATGGTGCATTCACTATGGAAAATGGTGTGGCGGTTCTTCAAAAACTTGGAAATACACAATTTCTTTATGACTTAGCAATTCTCTACTTCTGGGAGTACAGCCCAAAGAACTGAAAGCAGGGATTCAAACGGGAATTGGTATCCAATGCTTATTATAGTGGCATTATTTGCATTAGCCAAACAATTAAAATGGTCCAAATGTCCCCTGACAGATATATGGACAAACAAAATGTGGTATGTACTTTAAACAGAACATTTAGCCTTAAAAAGGCTACAGTGTGGGTGAACTCTGAAGACATTGTGCTGAGTGAAATGAGACAGTTACAAAAGGACAAATATTGTACAATTCTAATTACATGAGCTACCTAGAGTAGTCAAAATTAGAAACAGAATATAGACTGGTGGTTACCAGGGACTAGAGGGCAGGAGGAATGGGGAGTTATTGTTTACAGATACAGAGTTTTAATTTAGGAAGGTGTGAAAGTTTTGAAGATGTCTGATGGTGATGGTTATACAACAGTGTGAATATACTTAACACTGCTGAACTGTATTCCTAAAAATGGCAAATTTTATCATATATATATATATATTATCATGACTTTAAAAAGAGTGTGCAGCACTGAGAAATACACAAATTTGTGGAAAGTAAACCAGTCAAGAAGCCCACAAAGCCAGAGTCAGAGCCAGTAATCTGAGCCAGATGCTACCAATCATGGTCAATGCCATTAACCAGAGGACAAACTCCATATTGCACTAAATGTGGAAAGAATGTCAAAACATGTATCAGCATTTTCAGCCACATCCTGTACAACAGCAATACCAAGCATATCGTATTCATGTGTGAAGAATATTGCAATTACTATATAATTAAGATGCATAAAAGAGATAAATTGGATTACAAAACATCTCCTCCTCTTCCTTCCCTATTTTAGAATCACTGATGTGGCAGATAAATTTGTCCTACTCTCTGTTCTATTCATCAATAACTCTACAGTTTTATTTTCACTCACACAACCAAGGCAACTTAAAGGCCACACCATGTTGCTCTCTTAGAAACATTTTTAGAGGGTTTCCCAGTAGGCCAGATACAATGCCAGGACATGAGCATGGTAATGCATTTGAAACTTATTAGTATAGGAAATTAAAATCTACCAACTATCTTTTTATTTTATGATGCTTATTTTCAGTCAGGCTCTTTCCCAATATGTGACCTCTAAGATTGAGGATCTTACACTAATGGATAAGCTGGTCCTTGTACTATCAACTCTCTCTTTATCCAATTCTATGTGAGACTAGGCTTGGCAAAAGATTCTATCAGAATTAGAAGACACAAAAGGAAGAAACATCAGTGTTGGCACTGTTAGCAATTAGATTTTTAAGATAAAAAAATGAAGGTTATATGATGATGATGAGTGCCCCTGACTCCAAATTTTGCCCTTATGGAATCACTGAGCTATGAATAAAATACGAGATTGGCCACTGACTAAAGAGAAGGATAGGGGAATAGTTAAAGTAGCTGAAAATGTAGAAAACAAATTTTAAATATTGTTATCTACATCTTTTGAAGACAGAGGTCAGCAAAACACATTTTTGGCCTCGATCACAGTTATGATTCTTTAGCTAAAAAAATAATCTAAGTCACTGTTTTTTCTTTGCCCACAGAACTGCCCTGACAAGCAGAACATCCAAAGTTCTGGTGATAACAGTGTGTAAAGAACATGAGATGATAAAAGTAACTTCAGAAAACATGCCATACCTATCTGGATAATTTTTTCATTCCTGCCGTGAAGTCTACGGACCTCTTGTAATGACCTAAACTACACCCACAATGTGTTCCCAACAGTATGAAAATAGAGCAATACGTATTTTCAGAAGAGGAAAATGTCTTTTGTTTTTGGCAGTGGTTCTGCTACTGTTTATATCTGAACATCCTAATAATACAGCTCATGGTTACACCCAGCCTTCCCAGCCACCACAGGTACCTATTTCCTCTCCAACTGTCTCAAGAGATCCAGGCAAAGTTACAAGGCTGAACAAAACGGAAGTAAAAACCCACCACCATCCGGACATGGAAGCCAATACTTGAGTCAAAGTCTCTTCAGGGGAATCAGACTACAATCAAGTAGATGGTGTGGTTGTCTTCAATCCTTAGCCCCCTTATGTCTTTTTGTTTTGCTGCAAAGTAGAGGCCAGTTTTTATTAAAGAATGTACATTTCTCAGGGAAATGAAGTTAGAGACAAACTATTTCTTCCAAGCTTTCACTAATGAGGTTGGTGTTGCCTGCCCAAGCACCACAATGCGTAGGGGATTATGTTCCTTTGTAAATATTTTCATTTGATGTATACAACACCGTTGCAAATCTTTTAACCACTCAGCTAACACTCTGATTTACTAGTCACAAAATATGCTGTGGATAAATTATCAATAACATGAAGAATTATGTTACTATTAGTAGTCAGTTTTTTCTAGGTAACCAAAATTAGGAAAACAGAAGAAGGCCTGGTTAAGATCACTGTAAATTCTACAGTAACAAATTTAGTCATGCATTGCTGACCTCCTTCCTTTCAGTATGTTAGTTTTGCAGGAAGTTTCTGATTCTTGATGTCCTCTAGGAATGCTCATCATGAGCTGAAGTTTAGCTATGCGAAGCTCTCAACACTCACTGACATGTGAAGTCAGTTCTAGCTTTTTGAAGGATGTTGGGAAAACTGGGCATATTGGTACTAAACCTGGGTCCCTGCCAACAATTAAAATTCTTCCCATATTCCTTTTCAGTCTATGATTTGTAGTTATTAACCACTTATAGAACCCAAAGCTAAATATGCATCCGGAAAGGGGAATCAAGGGGTTGTTATATACGAGGAAGAGGAATGTGCTAAGTAGACTAAGGTACAGAGTGGTGGGTGATGACAGAATAGTACCCTCTGAAGTTTTTTTTACGTATAAAAATTTCTGGAAAGGAGCTAAGACTTTGGCAATGTTGATGGTCAATGATGATACAAGAGCTAACTCATGTGCACATAAAGACCAATGCACCCAGCTTCAGGGAAATCTCAGAAGAAACTCTGGAGACAAAAGACCTTCAATGAAACTAACTACACAGAACTGACAAAGGAAGCAGATCAGAATACAGAGTAAGCCAAAGAAAGTACCAGTATAAAACCAAGAATGAGGATTCTGAAGCTAATTTACAGTGAATTATTAGGATGTTAATGGGAGGGATTAGAGTTGCAAATATGAAATACCAAAGTGAAATGCTCACAATCCAAACCTTGTGATTCTTGGCATATTTTATCTGTGTTCATATATTAAAGTTATCAGCACATTAAACACAATTTATATAACATGAGGCTCATGAATCCATACTTTAAATTTTAAAATATTAATGTACTCAATCAACAAATATTTGTTGAGCTTTTAATATGAATTAAGAGATGTTCTGAGTGCTTAAATATATTAATGAATAGATGAAAAATGAAAAATCCTTAGTACAAAAAAAACCAAACTTCTACACGTAGGAGTGGAGTGAAAACATGCACGTGATCACTTATAAATTTAACTGGTACAAGCTCCCAACACACTTATTTTTTTTTATCTGTACTTTTTCCCATTTATTTATTTATTTTTATTAGCTACACACGACATTACAATGATCTTGCCAATTCATACATTTGAATCAACTGGGGTATAATTTCTCATTTTTCTGATTGTACAGATTGCAGAATCACATCCAACACACTTATTTTTTGAACACTGACAGAAGATAGAAAAATTCAAAATGATTTTGTAAAAATAACTGGAGAACACTAATGGATGACAAGGAAGAAATAAATTAATTATGGGGAAAACCTGCTAACTGTAACAAAATGAACTTAAATGTTATCATGTTGTCTAAAAAGTGTCACAAAAGGAATTCCCACAATGGGAGAGAAGTGATCAAGGTAAAACTTAGAAGGGTTCTTCCAAAAAAAAAAAAAGTCTATGATAAAAAGCATGGACTTTGAAAAAGTCTTATCTGGAGTTATATCCCACCACTAATTCTATAATAAGTGTGAAATTCTAGGAAAATTACTGGCTATAGAAATACGATTTTGTGTATGTAAAATGAGACAAATATAATAATGTAAACATTCAACGTCTATGTCTCATATCCATTCCCTTCTTCCCCTTTCAGACCACAAAACCACGTGATACTGATTTCCAGACTGCCAGAACAATTTTTTTAAAAACAAACTGAAAAGTACAGTATCCTCACCATGGCTGTCAGGGCCCTGCTCTTCCAGGTCCACCTGCAGCTCTTCTCACACCATTCACTTGCTGCTGCTCAGTATGCTCCCATCCATTATGATGGCCCTGCGGGTTCCTTCCTTCCTTAGCAAGTCTATTTGCTATTGGTTCTTTCTAGAATATCTTCCCTTGACATAGTGGGTGTTTTTTCATCCTCTGGAGATCAGCTTTTTAAATGTCAGCACCTTAAAAAGAAGACCCTCTAGCTAAAGACTACTCTATCTAATTCTTCCCATTCGTCCCAATGCAGCACCCTACTAACTTCTGTCAAATCACTTACAATGGTTTGTACTTATTTAATTTTTTTTGGCCTGTTAGTAGTAAGAAGATAAATAATGTGCCCCAATGGATTTGGCATCATGTCTACCATGGAATAGGTACTTAACATATGTTTAAAATATATAGCTCTCAGTGATGCTGTCTTATCAAACAAAGCAATTAACACCAAAAGTCTTTATTCCATTTTAAACTGGAAGCAAGATAATTTCAGAACTCCTAGTGTTTATAAATTTGTAATAAATGACTTTTCTTAAAATCAAAAAAAAAAAAAAAAAAGAATGAGGGGCTGGGGATATATCTCAGTTGGTTGAATGCTTGCCTCACATGCACAAAGCCCTCAGTTCAAAACCCAGCACCACAAAAAAATAAATAAATAAATAGAATGACTAGTTTCTTTGAAGTGCAGTTTTCTCTACTGAGAATCTTTAAATATGTAATGCAATATGGCACAAATAAAAGAGTACAAACATTTATAAGCTGCAGCCTTGAAAAAGAATCTCTTTGATACTCAAGTTCTTCATATTCCTCACTGTAGCTCAAAAGAACCCTCAAGTTCTTCACGTGAAAATGGGATAAAAGTCACTGCCTGACAAATAAGTCCCACTTGAAAAAATGTATACGAAATAACTTCATTAAAATGTAAAATAGCCTTTCTGTGGCCAATGAGCTTATATTGATTCAGTTCCACTCATAAAGGCTGAGACTCCCAGCTAGACTAGAATATTACATACTTTAGCACTATTTTGAATATACAATTACCTTGAGACACACAGAAAAAGATTTTTCTTTCTCCCCCTCCTGCCCCAATAAGATCATAAAGCATCATGCAAATAAAGATCCTAAAAATTAAGCTCTCCTAAATACATACACAAGGACAAAACTTTTAAAACATGTGATCTACCAGAGGAACTAAACCAGTATCTTGTAACAAATTCAAAACAAGTTAAACAAGAGCTGTCAGCCTATGTTTCAGAAGTCAAACCACCACCCCACCACCCCACCACCCAAGAGTGATTATGGAAGGACAATGACAACACTCCACCACAAATCACACCTCCTCTCCCAACAAGATACTTCACTGGTTTTTGTGTCTACCTTTCTAAATCCATTCCTTACCCTCAAAACTTTGTCAAAAATCATTCCCTCTCATCCACAGTCTCACAAGTTCAGATATTGAGGTCCTTTTGGCATCTGCCAGATCTTGGTTGGCTTCCAATTTCCCCTGCCTTTGCCAGAAAACCACTAAACTTCCAAAAAGTGCTCCTTGAGTTGTCCAATATTCCCAGACTCTCATTTTACCAGTTAGAGGAGTCCTTACTAATTTTAGATTCAAGGATACCTTGTGTGAGCAATTAGCTATCCAGAGTCTCCACCCCTATGCTGCTAAGACCTCACATAACTAATGCTGAGAAGGCAAACAAATACACCTATCAACAGAGTTGAAAGCTACATGTAAGAAACAGTCAAATCACGCCAGAAAGGCAGCTTTGCTGTTTTAATAAATAGGCCAACTGGAGACACTTCTGGAAAAAAACAAACAAACAAACAAATAAATTTGTTTATCTTTTCTCTGAAGAAATGAGAACACGACAGAAAAGACTTGGACAAACAACAAAAAGACAAAGAGACCAAGAGATGGAGGCAGGGTGAGCGAGAATGACAGAGAAAGAGACTCAGACAGGCAGGAATGACAGAGACAGAAGGAAAGACACACCCCAGGAAAGAGCAACTCAGAGGGGTAAATTTCTCACTCAGTGATTTTTGAAAGTATGAGGTTCTCCTGAACATAGCAATCCATTTTAAAGTAAAAATTACATTTCTAAAGGGTTTTGATGATAATTTGTGAACACCCTGTTTCTGTTCAGACACTCCTTTAAGAATCTCAAACTCATCCCCCTACCTTTCCCTGTTGGCACAGGCTTTCTCAGCATTCTTACCAATGTGGAAGTCCAGAGATACTACTACTGGACACAGAGAAAATAGCCTGGAAAGTTTCATAATGCATGAGGTATTGCCCCCTCTTACCTTCAGCAACACCACATCTACAGTCCTGTCCACTTTGGAGATGTCACACAGGCTGTAACGCCTCTTGTGCCGCTCATACATTTTTACTCAGATGCAGAAGAGCAAAATACAGGAAAGCAGGAAAGTATATCCACCGTTAACTGGGGGACCCGTATGCTCACACAAGTCCAAAGCTCCAAATTTCTTAAGGTGGATAGGAGATTTCAACTCTATATAGAATATCCTCAAAGGGTCAAAATGGATTTAAAAAAAAAAAAAAAAGCCAAGCAGAATCCAATTCTTTGAAATGAGTAAGAACTTTCTGGCAAACTCAGAGCTCTGAGATGATCAATTTATAGTTCATGATATAAGCAACAAATGCCTCAAGATCCCAATCATGCAGGTCTTGATTGAAAGAGAAGCACACACCCTTTCCATCATGGGGCATAAGTCCAGTAGAAAAATTGAGAATAAACTGTCTGAGCATAACGGCTGACACATGTGGGGAAAAAAACCAAAAGCAGGAAATAAAAATCCAGTACGTATTTTGCCAAAAAGAGAGAAAAAGAAAAGGGACTCTATTTCAAAGGGATGACTTGAGAAAATTCATTAAATTGTTCTTCCTTAAAACAACAAAGATGAGAAAAAAAATTTTTCCTTATGGGGGTGGGAAGCTAGAGATGATCTTCAAAGTAGATGTTTCCAAATCTTTGGAGTTTGTCCTTGTTCACCAAAGCTGTAGTAGAGTTTTGATTTTCCTTTAAGTTGAAAATAACTTAGGACAGCACAGCAGAAGGGAAAAAAGAAAAAGGCTCCTCCTGCTGTACTCCCCTCCCTTCTTCCTCCTTCCTGCGCCAGCCCTTCCCTGCCTGTCTCCTCCCCTCTTTTTTTACTTCTCTCTCAAGAACGTCACTACTTGCCCTTTCAGCTCTGCACTCACAGCCTTGGAGGTTTGAAAATCTAATTGCAGTGGTGGGAACATGATTCATCCACAGTCGAAGACGAAAAAAACAAAGCTCCTTTTTCCAATCCACTTCCTCCTGCTCCTCCTCCTCACACCATCTCCTATGAAAATGGCTGTCAGGCACTGCAAGATTGGACTAGAGTTCTTTGATGTCAGGGTTAGTATGCTAATAAAGGAAGGAGGGCTGTCATCCTAAACACCACAAGCCTACACAACAGACTTATCTATTCCTTGAAGTACAGAAAATTCAAACTACCCAAAGTATACACTGCATGTTCCTGCCAAATGCAAAGCAATGATTTAATATAAGAAAAATGTTAGCCAAATATTTCAGAGTTATGTACCCCGGATCCAGAAGTGGCTATAAAATGTCTGGTAAGGTTTAAAAATCATAGAGTTAAGCTTTGAGGCAGACACAGGAGGATCCCGAGTTTGAGGCCAGCTTCAGCAATTCAGTGAGACTCTGTCTCAGAATAAAATGGGCTGGCAATGTAGCTCAGTGGTAAAGCACCATGGGTTCAATCCCTATTATGGGTTAAAAAAAAAAAAAAAGAGTTAAGCTTTGGATGGGTGTGTCAGGGGATGAATGACAGAGGGGCTTTAAAGTAAATTAAAGAGAAAAGGAATGGAATGAATGGTTATGTCTGTCTTAATATTTTTGTGACCAAGAAAAGTCACCTGTCTGGGACTTCCTCACCAGTGCTCTCATTCATATTAACTGGGCCTTGTTCATGGCTGTTACTTCATTTGCCTGTTTTCCTACTGTTCCAGACCTTTCTAGGTGTTGGCCTAATCCAACATCCTTAGGGGCAGACCTATTCTAGAATGCACTTAACTTCAGACATTCTCTTACTTGGACTGGATTATAAATGAGTTAGGAGAGAAAAGGTGGAAAAGGACCTGAATGAAGAAAAACCAAATAAAAAACTAAAAGGAGTGGAGAAAGAAAAGGAAGGTGGGGGGGGAGTAAAATCCAGAAAAAGGAAGATTTTTCTTTTCCCAGGAGGAGCAATTTTTCTTTGAGTTGGTCAGAACAGTCCTTATACTTGGAAAGAGTGGACACAGGGCTTCAAATACCATGACAGAAAGGAAGAAAAGAGATTTAACATCTCAATCTCTGTCAATACTGTGAAGTTGGAAAAGGTCTGTTAGGAACTATAAAAGACGTACAGAAGGTCTGGTAAGTCATCATGTCCTTAGGCCAGGCCTTTAAATCACTAACCAGCTTAAATGAGAGAAATAAGAAAACCCCAGCTAAGAATGCAAGGATATTTTTGAATCTGTTCACACACACCAGTTTCAGCTATATCCAAATTCCAAGCCTTTTCTCTCTCCAATCCTTCCCTAGCACATGGCAGGCATGAAGATGGACAACACCCACTTTTTCCAGAGCCCCTAGTGAGCACTGTCTATAATGTTATCAACATGTACAATGAAACAGATGTTGCTTTTCAGTAGAGATGACGCTACAAAGCAGTAGAAACAAGACAATTAGAGAGATTAAAAAGTTGTAAGTAAAATTCTGGCTCAGGTTTACTAAAAGTGTGGGAATCTGGCCAGGGATTTACAAATACTTTCAAACTATGTGGTTGAGGGCACAGATTGAAAGGTTTTGTGGGCTTTAGTGTATAAAAAAACTAATCATTTATTATGTTTTCTGTAACAACTTTCACCAAGCTGTAATTTAGAACTCTCTCTTCTCCCCAAACGAAACATAGCTGCCTCCCCTCTGTTCTCAATATGGTTTGCTCCTTGTGGCCACTCCCTTCTGTTTTAATGAGAATCAAATGTTTCCTGTTTCCAAAGTTCCCAGGCATCTCTCTAGGGATCAGAGATACTTTAATCACCAGTAAGCCTTCCTATCCCAAGCCTAACTAATGACTTAAAGGTAGACAATCTATCAACTTAACAGATATTTTGTTCCTTGTGGTAGAGGCAAACAAAAGAAACATACAACAAGGTTTCTGTCCTCAGGAAGTTTATGAAACTAAGAGAAACTTTATGTAACTAAGAGAAACTTGTTTTCAAATTTTTCTGAAATAGCCCTCATTACTATTTGAGACATATAGCCTAACTTTTTTTTTTTTTTTTTTTTTACTTCTGACTAGCTGTAGGCTTTGTGAAATAGGCTAGAAATCTAGATTTTCTACCTTTTCTGAACACATAAACATTGTTCCTATACATTTTGTTCCTTCTTGGAGAACAAATACTTTGGGTGGGGAAAAATTGCTAAAGGGGCAGTCAAGGGTGTCTGTTTTGATTTCCCTCTGGATCTGGCTTGGCATTCTCCAACAGAAGACAGATTCTGTGCTTTTGCTGTTGATGTGACAATTCCAAGTTTTCATGAAAAACATCTGGAACCACTAAACAGTTATTCCGTTATGATTTTAAAACACAGCAACCAATCATTTCATATCTAAACCAGAGCTGAGAGTTACAAACTTAAAGGAGGTTGTGTATATTTCCTCTTTCCTTTAATTTTTGGAACTTGTAATATAATAGTAGTTATTCACAATATTAATTCTATCTCCCTTCTCTCTGTGCTTACTATCCCACCTTCCCTCCACAACAAGGGTAGTACCAAGTTCAAGAAGCAACTAGACTGTCTCACACCACAGTCTCAACATACATTCTTCTTCTTCCTTTTTTTTTTTTTTTTGCAGGGTTTGTGGGGTACTGGGGATTAAACTCGGGGCACGTGACTACTGAACCACATCCCCATCCCTATTTTTATATTGTATTTAGAGACAGCGTCTCATTGAGTTGCTTAGCACCTCGCTGTTTCGGAGGCCTACTTTGAACTCTTGATCCTCCAGCCTCAGCCTCCTGAGCTGCTGGGATTACAGGTGTGCACCACTGCGCCCAGCTTAACATACATTCTTAAACATTCCTGGAAACAAAATCTAAAAGTATTTTATACATCTTACTGTAACTAGAGCATTTATAGTCATTAATTCAATTTTATCTTTATTTAACTACAAGATCTAATAATACCTTACTCAAATGGTTCAGCATTTGTAATGGGTCAATACTGTGTGGATCCCTTAGTTCTAGTTAGGGCACAGAAGTCCTCAACTCCCACAACAAAGCTTCTGAGTTAGGACTCCACCTAGTGGACATGCTGAAGACCCAGACAGAACACCACAGGCTGGTAAGGGGGTGGTATAAGGAATTATTTTTCCTAAAACCCCAAAATGAACAAAGGAGTAGCAGCATGTGATTGGGGACTAGTTTAAAGAGCAATAATTGATTTAGTCTCTTCAAGGAATAAAAGATACTGAAGTGGAAATCAAGGGTCTTTATCTTCCAGAGATTTATCTTAGGGAGAGTTCACTAACTCTCTGAGTGACTGAGAATATAGTAGATTGACACTGTAGACCTAGATTTACAGAATAAAAACATGAGAGGGGTTCAGTGCTGGGTCCTATCCGAAGTTCCTTATTGCTTTAAAATTATATATTGTCAGCCTGATACTAGGAAATCTTTTATCACTTGTCATATAGCTCACAAGGATGTGGGTAGATTCAAAGAAAAAGGAATTGAGACATTCTCAAAACTTCAAGCAGACATGGTGTAGAAACCATTCTTCTTGCATGTCTTCCACCTTCACTCTTCACATGAAATAGGAAGGAAAGGCTTTACCACAGTTAATAATTTTTGTTATCCTATGATCTCATTAACTTAAAAATAGTCATCCATCATTTCTGACAAATTTATTTATTCCTCATAAAGAGCTATAAAGTGGGAAGGTATGGTGGCATGCACCTGTAGTCTCAGCTACTTGGGAGGCTGAAGCAGGGGAATCACTTGAGTCAGAAGTTTAAGGCCAGCCTGGGCAATGTAGCAAAGATCCTGAGATTGGGTCTCAACCACCACCACTACTACCACCATCACCACCAAGAACAACAATGAAACAAGAGCTATTATACTTCATAAATGAGAAAAAGTAGCACCCAAAGTTTACATCAGCTGTACAAGGTCACAAAACTAATGAATTTGCATGAAATTTGGTTCTGTAAATATTGCTTTCAACTACTTATCATATTTAGCCACTTGAGAAATGCCCCAAATTAAAATGAAGAAAGCCTATGATAAAATTTAGAGAAACAAAACTTAGAGTCCTTTACTCATCATCAATATTCCTGTATTTGATTGTACATAAATGCCAAAGGATAGGAGAAGATGTCATTTTGAAAATTAAAAAGACAAATGATTCTTCATTGTAGAAAGCATGTCATTGCATTAAACAGACAACTTCTTTATCAATATTTAGTAGTTTCTCACTATAGTAATATCTCAAAAAATCAGAATGAACACAACCAAAACAGAGACTAACAGATCTCTGGATGATGACCACTGTCATCTAGGTATTCCATAGAATGAATGGGTATATTGATTCTAGTTTTTCTTTGAGACAAACATTAGTTATTTCTTATGGCAGCAGTTCAAATACTTGAAGAAACTCACCATGACTCATCACCCTCCTCAAAGCTAATCTTTTGGATCAAGATGCCCATAGCTGTTCTAACCTCTGGCAAGGGGATACTTGATGGAGCACTGTTTACTGATTGCCCTTCCTATAATAAGGAAGTCAAGACAAAATCCTCTGAAATGGCTTAAACCGAATGATTAAGATCAAACTGGTTTTAACATAAGTATCTCATCACTAGAAGAATAAGCTTATTTTATCTTTTTTTTTTCGTTTGACTTATTTTAAAGTAGATCTCCACCATACGATAATCTTATCTTATTGCAAAATTCCCTTTATATCCTCTCTTTTTATCCTAAAAAGACTATCTTGAATCTACATTCTATCATTGAAACAAATGTTGTTCCTTCAAATTGTTTCATCTATAAATCTGAAAAGCAAGCCTAACAATGGAATCCAGACATTGTCACTAAAAGCCTCTGCTAGAAGGATGGCAATCCATCTCTCAGCAGTCCTGAAAAAGTACTGTTCCATTAGACACAAAGTGAACTAAAACCTGAGTCACATTTCCTCATCTTCTATACAATATGGCAAAATTAATAAAATTTCTTGCTGAAATTAATACATACTAGATTCATGGCATTATCCTATTCAACTTAATAATCGTATTAAAAAGGAAAATGAAACACTTGTATGTTGCATACTGTTGGATAACCATTTCTCTGTGTGGTCATAAATTCTACCCGAAACCAGATTCCAAAGACGCCATATCTGATCAACTATAAACCATATTTGCTGTTATTTTTTAATCTTATAGCAGCATTTCTTTTTGTATAATCATAAGAGCATTGTGTAAGACAGCCTAACTCTGACAAATTAAGAACAAAAGCTATTCTAATTTTTTTCTTCATAAAGGTGCAATAACACAAGATTTCATGTGTAGAGTTCTTACTAACTTCATGAAACAATGTTAGGTGCAAACTTCTGAGTAGAATAACCATAAATAATAGCATCCTCCCTGCCCCTAGGCATTGGTGGTAAGAAGGACATGCTCTCTATTTTCTTTCCTTTTTTTTTTTTTGGTGGGGGGTACATGGGGAATGCCAGAGGTGCTTAAATCACTGAAACATATCCCCTCCCCTTTTTTTGTATTCTTTGTTTTGAGACTTGGTCTTGCTAATTTGCTTAGGGCCTAAGTTGCTGAGGCTGGCACTGACCTTGCAATCCTCCTGCTGCTGCCTTCATCATTGGGGTTACAGGCGTACACCATTGTGCCCAGCTCATCTTCTTAAACATGTTAACCATACTATCAAATAGCCAATTCAAGAGAATTCATGTCCTTTTGCTATTTTCCCACCCAAATAGCTTGTATAAACATTTGCAAATTAGAAACAGACACCAATTACAAAGTTGTTACAGAAATTGGATGACAGATGATGGTAGCTTGAATTCATGTAATCAGAGTAGAGATCTAGAAAAACAATTGAGGGTCCAAAGACATTTAATAACCTTATCAAGATATTAGGCACAGGAGTAAGAAGATGAAAAAAAAAGAAGTGTCATGGCTGACTAGGTTTTCTGTCCTGGGTAACTAGCTAAAAGAAGAAGTAGACATAGTGAATCTGAGGCATCTCATAAATAACCAGTGGAATTCTGATCAGTAATTGAATTAGTGTTACAGGCCTGGAACTCAGAAGAAAGGTTGAGAAATTAGGCATATAGATTAACGGAGAAAAAGAACCATTAGCATGAAGAGATCTCTATGCAAGATTGTGGTGAGCCGCTTCTGCCGCTTATGCAAATTATGGTCGCCATTACAAGATGGCGCTGGCTCCGCTGTGGTCTGTGACAAACAACTCCTTATTTGGGAGAGTTGGCGCATGACTTTTCATCACCCTATGAGAAAGCTCCATGTGGCTGCTTTGCATTGGGGCTTGAGATGCTTGATTAAGGCTGGGAGGGGCATCCGAGAGAGAGAAGAAGAACTATCAAGGGCCTGAAATAAACTACTGAAAGAAGATTCCTGAGTGTTGCGTCTTCCTTGCGGGCAAGAAGTCACGACACAAGATGTATGACTGTCCTTTCATATACTCTGATTCTATTTAAGAAACCTGCAACAGAGACCAAAAGAAAACCCTTGAGGTGGGCTGGGGATGTGGCTCAAGCAGCAGCTTGCTAGCCTGGCATGTGTGCGGCCGGGTTCGATCCTCAGCACCACATACAAACAAAGATGTTGTGTCTGCCGAAAACTAAAAATAAATATTAAAAAAAAAATTCTCTCTCTCCCTCTCTTTAAAAAAAAAAAGAAAAAGAAAAAAAGAAAATCCTTGAGGTGCACATAATGGCAGGGAATATGAGGAGACTTGCTAGAGGATAGAGGTTTGGCAATAAAATGAAAAAAGGAAAGAACAAACAGGAAACTCCATTTCCATATGACTATCTATGAAAATAATGAACTTCATTCTATAAAATAAAGGCAATGAGGTAAAGGGAAACAATAGTGACATTTACTGACAAGAATTTCCTAACTAAATTTTGTCATCACCAGCAAGTGATGGTCAATTAGTAGCAAATTAATGATTATCAGCTGAATTTATTTATCAATTCAACAAATATTTAAGTGTCTCCAGTAGGTAAGGTGCTCCATGAGGTGTTATGAGATACAAAAATGCATGAGAAATTTCTAGGTCTTCAATAGAAACATGGTCGGGGCAAATGCACAAAAAATAAATACAGGACACATCAAGGATAGAGAGTACAGCTAAAATGCAGAATTTCAGCAAAATAAATAAGGATCTCTGGTTAAAGTAATCAGGAAGTCTCATTAAGATGATAATTTAGGGGGGGGGGGGGCAGGGCCCACCTGTAATCCCAGCAGCTTGGGAGGCTGAGGCAGTTGGATGGCAAGTTCAAAGCCAGCCTCAGTAACTGGGCTGGAGATGTGGTTCAGTGGTTAAGCACCCCTAGGTTCAATCTCTAGTACTCCCCGCACCCAAATTAACATAAAGGGAGTGAAAAAGAAAATGGTAGGGAGAAGGCAGGCACACATCAAGAATGTGAGCGAAGGTTCCGAGGCTAAAGAATGCAGGTATGACAGAGAAATAGCAAAATGTCTAGTTGGACTTGGATAAGAGTTGCTGACATTAGACTGAAAAAACATTAACAGCTAGATTACAGAAGCACATGATGCCCTGCTGAAGAATTTATACCCTATTCACAGGCAAGTGGGAGCTAGTGAAGACACTTGAGCAGAAGTATTATGGATTGTTCTGTAATTCAGAAAGGAGATATAAAAATCTTTACAGTCTAGTCTCCCTTTTCTGAATTTTATACTGCTTCACGATCCTTATCAAATCTCATTTTCTAGTATGGTTCATGTCTCCAAGGTTCCTTAATTAGGAGTTGGCTTTTCCTACTTTAATTCCCCTGGTCTTAGAACAATTCCAGTTTGTGGAATTCCTTCCCTTGTCTACTTTAGCTGAAACCTTTCAAATCCCACTGTGCTAATTTAGCTCTCCCTACCTACATTAGCACTCATTATAACTCTCCTTTGAACTATTATGGTGTTTAGACTTTAAAGCACTGACTTTATGTATTCTTATCACTGTACTCTTTATCGCTGCTGCATGTTGGTCCAACTAAGTAGCTAAGATGAGCTCCTTAAAAGCAACGATCATTTGTTAAACTTTTCTTTCAGAGTCCCCCAAATAGTATAAGACATCCACAGGCCAGATCACAAGCAGATTATATCTTCATTCACTACTACAATCACACCCAATGGCTGACCAAATTTAGTTATTAAACAATGAGAGAGAAAGAAAAAACAATGTCAGTGTTAACATATATGAAAAATGAGTTCTCTAAGCTGGGCACGGTGGCATAAACCTGTAATCCCAGGGACTCAGGAGGCTGAGGTAGGAGGATCGCAAAATTCAAACCCAGCCTCAGCAATTCAGCATGTCCCTAAGCAACTTAGTGGGACCCTGTCTCAAAAGAGAAAAGTTCCTGAATTAAAAGGATAAAAGTCCTGGCTAGACATGAAAACTACTCAAAATAACCATAACCTTAGGAAAAATTTGAATCCAATATATAAAATGAAATGTACTACTTTAGGAAATTACTTATTCTTTGTATTTTTCTCTTAACGGCAAAAAGAATAGCTCCAGCATAGTCATTCAGTCAGATGAGCCAAATAATGAGTCAGCTTCCCATGGAAGACTTTCCTCATCCCTCCAGGCAAACACATACCACTGTATAGTCATGCTTTAAAAAAAAGTAGATGTAAAACTTGCTCCTTTATCTAAAAGACAAAAGCAGAGGGAAAAAGAGAAATCTCTTTCTTGAGAAAGCCCACTTTTCAGCACCATTGCTCGGTTAGTTTTGGCTGGCATTTGCTCATTCCCAAAGCAATAAACTTGGTTCTGCTCATTTAACAGAGTATTATTTGTAGCCTGTATTTAATAGTTTATTCAAATAGAATGAATATTTTAATATCCTGAAAAACATTTTTTTTTAAAAAGGTGTAGTGTTAACTCTTCTTCACCTAGATGAAATTGTGAGAGTTTGTTCTGGAAGGTTATCACAAAATATGCTTAAAGAGAAGGACATACTCTATTATTTAAAAGCATATATTCAGAGATGTGTTGTACAGTAAATATGAAAAAAAGTGAAGGGGTGACTGAGCATCTTAATGAGTCTATTAATCTAAGATAGCAGTTCAGAGCATGAACTCTGGAGCCAGATTGCCTTGAGGAAGTTACATAACCTTTCTACTCCTCAGTTTTTTTATTCTCAGGGGATAAAAAAATAAAGGTAAATAGTAAAATAACAGTGTTGTTATGAAGAATGAATATATGTAAAGTATTTATATAGTGTTTATAGCATATTAGTTGTTATGTCATGTTTGCTTTATGGATTCATTATACTTTTACCTTATTAAAAATGTTTTTTTTTTTAAAGTCAGCCTACAAGGGTGCAAATAAAACAAAACCAAGTAATTATGGTAAATTCTGACTCAATTCAGAACTGAAAAAACAAAACTCTGATTTGAATTAGACCCTCATGTTTCCTCTGAATATATTTTGTACTAGGGGGCAGGAAAACAAAGAGAAGGGAAAGTTCTGATTACTAAAGACAGCCCCCAGGAACTAAGACTAAAGAAGTTACTATATTGGGCATCTGAATGCCATGCTGCTTAATGAGGTAATTCCTTAAAAGTCAGGATAGGACTGAGAACATAGGAAGAGATAAGCCTTAGGGAAAGGGGTGTGGGGGAAGCTTCTTCATCTGAGGCAAAGGGAAAGAAGTAAGAAAAGACAGATATTTATAGATTTTTCTTGGCCAACTGCCTAGAGCCTAATTCTGACTGAACTTAAATGTCCCTGAAATAAACCCTACCCAGAAGGCTGAGCTACCAGTGTGAACCATTGAAATAAAAAGCATCTGGCTTTAAAGACGTGAACAAACTCTGGGAACAAAGTCTAGGAAGTGACTGCTCTGGCCCTTTTTCTCATCTCTGCTTTCCATTTCTATGCAAAATGCTTTGTATCTTTAAGACCTCCTCAAGTGCTATCACATCCATGATGCATCCACCAAACACATCAGTCAAAAAACTAGCCTGTCCTTCCTTTGATTCAGTTAGAATTATGTTAGCACTCACCAATCCATAGTAATAAGTGCCTGTTGCACAAGCCTGATGGAATAAGCCATGACCCATTTCTTTAACATTCAACACAAATGGCACCTGTATGAGTAATAAATTATATTTAGTCTCCCTTTATCTGTGAGGCATATGTCCCAAGATCCCTAGTAGATGCCTGGTATGGAATCCTAATTGCACTTTTTTTTTTTCCTGTTCCTATATGTCTTGTGTCATCGCCATGGTATCCGAGTTAAAAAGCCCTTACGTGTTTCATGCCCTAGTGCCTCTTTGGCACTACCACTCTTGTAATTTGAGGCCATTATTAAATAAAATATATGTCACTCAAACTCAAGCACAGCAATATCACCACAGTTGATCTGATGACTAAGGCGGTTACTAAATGAATAACTTGGTAGGTAGCATATAGAGTATGGATGCACCAGACAAAGGGATGTTTATGTCTTGAGTAGGATGAAGCAAGATGGCATGAGATCTTACCTAGGTGTTCAATACAAAACACACATTTAAAATTTATGAACTGTTTATTTCTGCAATTTTCTATTTAATACTTTTGAACCACAGCTGACTCAGGAAAATGAGGCCAAGGAATGTGAAATGGTGGTTAAAGGGGAACTGTATCCATCTCTGTGTCTGAAGACAAGCTTTCAGGTAGAGAATCCACTCCTAGTGGCAGACTGATACTGATGCAGGCAATCTAGATTCACAAGCTCCTTTATTAAAAAACCTACACAATGTATGGACTTCTGATACAGAAACACACTAGAGATTTAAGGTCATCTACTCTGCCACTATGAACAAATAGCATTAATAATAGAACTCATCAATAAATGATCCTATCCAAAATTAATTAGTAAATGGAAGAAATTCTCTGCTTACTCTGAATACTTTTTAAAAAAAAATGACCATTTAATCCACTTTATTGATATGACTGACATACAAAAAGTTGTAAATATTTAATGTATACATCTTAATAAATTTGAAGACTAAATGAGTTTTTAAAATATAAACTTCATTTATATTTTCTGTATGTTCTGAAGGTCATTCATTCTAGAAATTTGCCTGACTAAACACATATTGATTTTGAGATTATTTTATTTGTTCATTATTATAATTATAATAGGTTAACATCCTAGTGCCTTTCAAAATATGTAGATATTCCTTTCTAGTATTACTATGAATGCTTTTAATACAAACCTTGCAAAAAGAAAGACACCATTCCCAGTGAAATTTCAGTTATACTCTGCCCCAAATGATCAATTATTCAAGACCAAGTTTCATGAAAACATTTTGGTAATTTCTCTAAAAATAATGGGATATGTATGTATATTCAATGGCTCAGAAGACCATACAGCATTGACTGGTTATGTGCTATGTCAAGGACAATATATCTAGCAAATGAGGTAACCCAAGAGAATTAAAAAAAACATGTTGAACTACAGAGTCACCTCTTGAGCACCCAGTGCAGCACTGACAGGACAAATAAGGTATTTGCTCTGTTCCTCTAAATTTTCCTCTATTAAACTATTATTCATCTTTCTTCTCCTTCCCCTACAAAGATGTTATAATAATAAACATTAGTGATATTAAAGAGCACAGCATTATTTAATTGGCTTATCGTTATTATTCTTTCATACAAGTACAGTTTTCCCAGATCTGAATTCTAAAGGTTTTGTGCCTCCAAGTCCCATGATAATAAATCTAAAAGGCTTTGGGTCTGCTCTATTTCACTACAAAGGCAATTATCCAAATTCCAAATAGAAGAATGAACCAAACAAAACAATTTACAGAATTTTGAACAAAGCTGAATTAAGAGAAATTATAGTAAGAATTCAAAACTTAAATGGTTTTATAAGTATGGCTAAGTTGTTTAGGAAAAAAAAACTGTTCCAATAACCTATGTGCTAATGAAGTTAGTTGAAAGGCACTTAGTAAGGGACCACAGGATTAAATGTCTCATTCCAAATTTTGAGATACCAGAGCTAAGAATAAATAGGTAAACTGACATGAGTAACTTGTTCATGAAAGTTCCTGTACTATTGTAGTAGGAACAGTGCCAACTGTTAAGCATCTTTATTATAATAGTTAACATTACCTTTAATGATAACATGACAATCCTAAGGCATCAAGGACAAAATTTTCTCAGCTTTTAAGAAGCCAGCCAAGTGCATAGATATTGTAAAAATATACTACAACAAAGACCTCTTAATAGAAGCTACAGTACTTAAGATGGGACTTTGACTCCCAGGATGCATCAAGGCAGTAGGTGGTCCCAGGGGCAGTTGGGGTAGGGTGCAGACAGGTCAAATCACTGGGGCTGCATATATCTGTGTGAATTACAGATCTGGTAGGTGTTATGGTTTCCATGTAAATCTATTTCCATGTAAACCTAAGATGTTTAGTTAATCAGCCCTTCTTGAGGTGAGACAAATCACTTCACCACATTCACAACCTGCTTTTAGGGTCCTAATATAAGCAGAGAGACACATCCCATAGACATACATAAAGGATAAGTTCAAGTAGAAAAAAGATCATGGGATTTGACATCACTTTTCCTCCAAGCCCACGAGCCAGAATTGATCACACAGACTTACCTAATTGCAAGGGATATTAAAAACGGGAATATAGAATGACGGAGCTCTTCCTGCAGCTTGCCATCTTGCCTCTTTATTCAACTACAGGTAAAGAATGAGCACAAGACCCTTTCCCTGATCCTGCCAGGCAACTGTCAGAGTCTGTGAGAGAACAGCTCAGCAATTCCCAAATGTTATACTTCAGAAGGGAGCTTGACATTTGCCATTTCATACAGCGGAACCATCAGGATAGGGAGAACTGAGGCTGGAAGTGGGAAGAAAATATGGGAAGATTTTCTCTATCAACTAAGACACTGAACAGAAAGCAGACTCTTTGGTAGTGCTAGCCTCTAATCAACAACTTAATGCCCCCTCCTCTCCAAAAAAAAAAAAAAAAAAAAGATTTAACCTCTGACTATATGAAAACTGTCATTCCAAAAAGAATCACTTGTAGCTAGAGACAGTGGCTCATACCTATAATCCCAGCTATGCAGGGGGCGAAGGCAGAAGGATCACAAGTTTGAAGCCAGTCTGGGCAACTTAGTGAGACACCGTCTCAAAATAAAAATCAAAAAGGGCTGAGGATGTAGCCAGGTAATGATACAGGGCTTGCTTGGCAAGCACAAGGCTCAAATATCCTGATCCCCAATACCAGAGGGTAGGAGATTCACCTGTCAAATTTTCTGTACAGTGAAAATGTCCCAATTTAATAATAAGATGGTCTTACACTCATGAGGAAGGTAACCTTATGAGGAACTACAAGCCACAATGCTGAGGAACGGAAAGTAAAAACACAAGAAGACTCTTTAAGTCTTCTCTTCCTGCTAAAACTATATTCTTTCTCTTTGTGGTTATCAGAACAATATATACTTTTTAAGGGGGAAAACACACACACACACACATTCTTTTCCTTTCTGCCCCCTCCCCCATACACACATCCCCTTCCTATAAAAGGCTAAACTTAAAATAATATAAATTTGTCAAATGCTCTCATTCATATTTATTTAAAAGTATTCAAAAGGAATTTGTGAAAATGGATGCCAATATTTAAAGTCCTATTAAGTTAAAGATGGCCGAGCAGATCCTCTACTTAGCAACAGCTGTTGAAATTTCTAAAAGTATTTTTTTTTAGATTTTTTTTTTAGTTGTAGATGGACACCATACCTTTTATTTTGTTTATTTTTATGTAGTACTGAGGATCGAACCCAGTGCCTTACATGTGATAGGCAGTTGCTCTACCACTGAGCCATTACTCCAAGCCCAGAGTTTAGCTTTTTTTTTTTTTTTTTCAATTTTTCAGTTTTCAGTGGACACAACATCTTTATTTTATTTTTATGTGGTGCTGAGGATCGAACCCAGCGCCCCACATGTCAGGAGAGCACGTTACCACTTGAGCCACATCCCCAGCCCCAGAGTTTAGCTTTTTAAAAACATTTTGACAATCCCCAATTTTTACTCAGATTGTGCAATTAACTCTCTCCATTAGACTATATTAGTTTGTTATGGGAGAAGAGTCAGCAAGCCCTTTCTTCTTTTAAAAAGTCACCAATTCCCCTTGTGCCCATTCTGTGTAATGGGAATAAACTACCAGAGGTTTTAGGAACAACTGCTAGAAGTGTTACACAACTTGAATCTTTTTTACAACGGTTGTCATTTTATGCCTTTGGAGCTTGGTCAATCTCAGATGCTAAAAAGACATGTTTAGTAATCCTTCTGCTTCCCCAACTCCCCTATTAGAAAGCTCTTTCATCTTCCCCTTCTTTTTTGCTACCTCCCTCTTTTGGGCTCCAAGATCCCACTAACTAGTCTTTAAAAAGTAAGGATCAAGTCAACTTTCCATATCAGTCACATTTCCTGAAACACCCTTCATGTTTGTCTGCTAATACATGGCTGATATTAGATAACCAATAGGTAAGTCTAAAATTAAAGAAACAACAAGACTGATTCAGAGAACATATTCATAAAATGGCATGTATTACTTTTTTTAAATTTAAGCCCTACTCCTTCTCAAGGAGCCATGCCCAGAAACAGACATTGCAGTGCGGGTTCCCATCAGGAATTATAAAAAGAAAACTTAGCATTGTAAGGCACTGGTGAGTTTGTCATCCTCCTCCTCCTCCAGCTCCAGAGACATCTAAAAAGTACAGTACCTTCCAGTATAAGACCAAAACCTAAATGAATAGGTAGAGATACACTGCAACCTGACGCTAAGCAGCAGTCATCTGTATGCACCACAGACAGCATCTCACAGAAGCCTGGGGAGCTGCAGGAGTGGGAAAGGATGTATCAATGAGCAACTCGCTTCCTCAAAGCCTATAGTACACGGTCTTTTAACTAAGGAGCAATCCTAAAATCACTGTCCACATTATGTCATATGCCAATCTAGAAACAGTATTTCTTTGCAGTTTGCAGGTATTCCTTTTAATGGGTTCAGCTGCCACAGCAATTGCAATAAAATTGCATGTCAAGAAAGCCAAGACTTAAATCCTTTTACTGACTCAAGGAAGAAAGAACATTCTTGACAAGAAGAAAAACAATCCACTAAATTTGATGTGAAGCAGGCACAGCACCAGGTTTCAGCACTAATGAGAGAGGAAGGCTAAAGCTCTCTTTCCCTCTTTTCCATCCACCCATTAGAGAAATCTAATGACTCCTAAGAAAGAGCACAGACGGTTGTGTTACATACATGGGTAACAGGGACAGGGACTATTCGTGGTACAACAATCATCACTTTTTGAAACTGGAATAAAAACACTGACTCCCTATTTTAAAGAAAGCAAAACTATAAACAGGGAAAATCCCTTGAGTGAAACATTTCAGTAAAATTCCACTTAATATCCAATGGTATAATGCCACCAGAAGAAAAAGTTAAAGTGACATGCTGTAAATAGGCCTAAACAAAAGATGATCCTCTTGTGGATTCCCATAACCCATGTGTCAAATCCTGGCTCACATTTTTGTTTGTTTCTCCTCAATGACAGTTCTTTAGAGATGGAGTATATCTGATTCACCCATTGTGGGTGGTATCCCTGGTTTTTACTACAATGTATAGCACTCAAAACAGAAGATGTTTGCAGATTAAAGGCCCATTTTGTTTTGCAAATGTACAACAGTTACATCTCTTTGAGGAGGGGAACATAGTCTAACAGCACAATTTACTGTTGAAATCTTTAAGTGTCTAAAGTGAGGGACTCAAGAATGAACACTGATTTGCTCTCTCCATGCTTTCCCTGCTGACCTGTCAGTGTGGGGCTTCCAAGTTCCCTGGCCTTTCAGGGAAGGAATGAGGGGAAACACTCATAAGCCACTTAGAATAAGTGCACTATTGCCTACAAAGTAAAGACTGCATAAATTTTTGGGCTGTGGGGCATCTCATCATGCATTCCTCTCTCCCTCCAGTCTAGCCCAGGCCCTGGTCTACTCTCCTGTACCTCATGCAGTGTCCCTGCTTTTTCTCCAGTCGCTAGCCAAACATGATAGAAGAGGCTCAAGTGCAATCCACTCTATCACGAGGCATTTCTGCCTAAAAAGAGCTTGTTTTGTAGATGATTCAAGGGGGAAAATGAATACAACAGAATTTTTGGTAGCACATAAGGAGAAAGGATAGTAAATAATTTACTAATGTCAGAAATAGTATATTAGAAAGGGATCCCATAATTCTGCTTTTTCTAGGACTGATCCCTAGTGAAGTACAAAAGGTCGCTCTTTTTCTCACATCATTCATCCACTGTGGCATCACTAAACAAGACTGGATTCCTAAGTGACTCATACAAGTCTCATTTGGAACTAAAGACCACTGTCTGGTAGGTAACAATTTTTATAAGATTTCAAGGAAGATAACAAGAAAAAACACACATAAAGATGCCATCCTCTGGAAAGGAGAAAACAATGGGCGCGGTGGGGGGGGGGCTCTTAAATCTGCCCAGATCACTCCTTATTGATACATACACAGTTTGACAGTAAGCCTCCAAGAACCTGCATCAGATGGCAATTTGCTAAAAGGACATACTGCAGAACCACCAATACAGTGTATGCACTCAGCTTATCCACCCAATAAAGGGATCAAGTATACATATTCAGCTGTATCATCCCATAATTTCTCTCAATGTAGTGGCATAGGGGAGGGATGCCAACTAAAAGATTTAATGAAGTGGATGGTCACTGAGCAGTAAAGGTGGACCTACTTATGGATTTCCAATGTAGGACAAGTGCATAACTAGGAATCAGGAGAAATACTGGAGAAGTTTACAGGGAATTTCTGGCTTACTGTGTGATATTACTTATTTCAATGAGATGATCTCTAATACAGAGGTAAGGCAGGAAAGAAGGGCAAGGCTTGACCCCTAACCAGCAGGGCAAATAATGACAGGCCCTTTGAGCCCTTTAGCTTTCTGGAACTCAAGTTCCTTCCATGCAAATTTATGGGTCCAGATCTCACAATCACTGAAATTCCTCCCAACACTAATATTCTATAAGGAGAACATTATTTCCTGTAAGAATAAAGAATTTTTAAATGGCTCCATTTGATTCCCATGGTTTATTTTTACAAACAAATCAAAGGGGGATGGGCACCTTCAATTCAAGGACAGTTTTTCTACTAGTCTATCTTTCTTCAAGGAGATTCTAAGCAATAAAATAATCCTTAATTTTCAGTACTTACTCCCCACCTCCATATTTTTTAACTGCCTCAAGGAAGGGGTTGAGTAAATTTCCCAGATGTGTGTGTACACATATATATATAAAACTGCAAAGATAAATTTATACATTTAAATATTTTCCACAGGATCCACTATGTTAAACTATACATTTAATCCAATCGTTTCTATTAAAATTAGCTCTAATAGTTTCAGAAACTTTTGCAATGATCTTCAGTATGGATACAGGATGCAAAATTTGTTCCATGATTTGCTGAATCCCAAATGCCAACCCCAGAATGATTACACTTCCAAAATACTTCAACATATATCAATACTGGTGACTCTACTGGGACAGAGCAACACAATAGATATTTTGCCTTACTCTGACTTCTCAGGTTTAAACTCAGGATGTTTTACATGTGCTCTTAAGAGTATTCTCTACCTTAGGTTTAAGGAAGATACCTCACCATCAACGAACTTTCTCTGAAGACTTTTGCTAGCATAAGTACTTATAGGCAACACCACAATAATCATTCATATGGGGGAAATATTTAAGCAGAAGCACTCCTCATTTTGATTCTCACATGGTTCACATACTACTGAATATTTCCATTTCGTATTTCTATGGTAAATGCTACTTTTCTTAGTTTCCTACTTGGATTTCTGAATCTTGGATATTGCCGTTATCAGTTACTTGCAAACTGGGGTGTTTCTGGCAATTCTTTGTCAATTCTAAGATCTCTAAAGGGCCCAATGCATTATTTAAGCAAATAATAACTAGAAGGCTGGAAAGGTCATCAGTAGCTCCTTCAATATATATTTATTTTCCCCAATGGAATAGAAATACCACCTGTCTTACAGGATCACCAAGGAAACACCAGTATAACAAACAATTCACTGAAGATTCTACTCTCTGTAAACTCCTATAAGCATCTTCCTAAAATACAAAAGCAATACCTATTATGAGAAATCTATAACTGCTCAAATTATAGGTACCGTATACATTCCCAAGGAGACTTTCTTAACAGATGAAATGATGAGATTTTATTTTATTAAGTTTTTCTTCTTTAGAAGCTTTCTTATTTAAGAGGCAAAACAAGCAGCTCTTGTTTATGTTAGGTGAACACAGAACTTAAGATCAAAAGCAATACATAGTTCTTCTACGACATACCTAGTACCTTTAATTCAAGTAGAGCCCTTTTAAGTCTATTGGCAGAAATACTAGTTATACATCTCTAGCATGTAAGAGACATGCAATTTAAAACTACACTGAGATTTAACCTCACTCCAGTCAGAATGGCAATTATCAAGAATATAAGTAATAATAAATGTTGACGAGGATGTGTTTTTATGTTTATCTATATTTTAACACTCAGACTTCATATTATTTATTGGTTTAATACCTGAATGTCTCTTCCCACTGGAATGTGAGCCTTTGAATGTAGAGAGTAACCTATTTTTATTTTAGCATACCTGGGGCCTCACAAAGAGTTCAGCAAACATTTATTAAATCAAGTACTGAAAATACCAGTGCACCATCCCAGAAATATAAAGTAACATGAAAATTTAAGTGAGTGCCACTATGGCCTGATAACTTCTTCCAAGAGAATTTTAACCATCACCTCAGTCAAATCATTTATCTACATGACCCTAAGAGTAGATGTGATAATTCTGAAGAAGTTTAAAGTGGGAATAGAATTATAAAATGACTATTACATGCTAGGATTATATTAACTATCATGGTACAAATAACTAACATCAATACCCCAAATTTACAGACGAGGAAGCCAGGCCTCTAAATAAATGAAGCAAAGTTATTCAAGCTAATAAGAGGAAGACCTGGGATTAAAACCTTAGTTTACTGGGCTCCATAATCTTTTCATTACGCTTAGCTATTATCACTGGTTGTTACTACAAAGAGATAAAAATGAGGAAAAGGAAAATGAGAAGTGTAAAAAAATGGAAAAGCATGATAAGACAGATTTCAGTTTTTGACCCAAGGAAGGAGAGTAGTAGAAGGTATAATGGACATACTTCCTCCAAAATGTAATACGACCTATGAATCAGCAGTGGTATAAAAGAAAAAAGTGGATTATAATATCATTTGTTTTAACAACCTAGAACAAAACACCTTGGAAAATGTTCAAGGAAAAAGAATTAGTTGGGAGAGAAAACATGGCAGCGGGAAGGGAATGAGCCACCCCATGCCCCACGCTGCCGTGCTCACAGATCTAGCCTAGTCAGAATACTGCATATCTAAGAGGATTAGAGCACCCAGTACTATCCAGCTGCTCTCCACAGAAATCACCAGCACTGTGACTCTACGCAGGGCTCCAGCTTTCGAGAAGAATGCCCGGCGTTGGAGCAGGACCCAAAGCTGGAAGTTCCAGCCCACGCAAGACTCCGCGAGCTCCTTAGCAGCATCACCTATCAACACATCTGCAGATCGCCAAGACTTCCCTCCACTCCTACGCAAGTCACTCAGCTGCTACCTACCCACAGGGTAACACCATTGCCTGGCTCCCCCTACCTCACCAGGCTCTCCCAACCTCACCATGCTCTCCCAACCTCACCAGGCTCTCCCACCCTCACCAGGTTACCCCCACCTCACTAGGCTCCCTGGTAGAAAGCAGACCACCGCCATGTTCTCGCCACTTAGCTGGGGGCAGTTCCCAGATTGGATTTCCAGCAACCAGGTACCAGATTTCCAACCTTTCCCCCTCCCCAGAGGCGGTAACCCAACACAGTAGTTGCCCAACACAGGCGTGCAGTGCAACCAGAAAGCCACCCACGGGAGCCCTGGGATGAAAGTTTTCTCAATTGGGAACTGCTAAGGGAGAAGGCGACAGCGCTCAGTTTGGAGCCTAACAGAGAGACCAGGAACTGGGAAATCTCCAGGCAAGAGAGGGAGATAGTACTGGGTGCTCAAGTCATACAAGCGAGCGGTCCCAGAGCCAGAGGTCCCAAAGCGAGCGGTCCCAAAGAGAGACCCGTGTGGTGCAGTCTTTCTGCAGGGATTGGTGGGTGCCACTCTGTGCATCCAAGTGCCCTGTCCTAGGACCAGTCTTCCCACCCTGGTTACCTCCACCATCCAGAGGGCAGAGACACCAGCTTACAACAGACCATGCCGCCTACTGGATGAGAAGAGAAGCAGGAAAGATACGGATCTCTAAATCTAGCTACAACCTTGGCTTCTTCCTTTACAGTTGTTTGTTTGTTTTCTCTCTTCTACCCCTCTATCCTCCGGCCCTCACATCCCCAACGTGTGTGAAACCAAGAACTTTGTGTGAAATAGGATTTTCAAGACTGAGTCATCTGAATAATATAATATAGAGGTGTTGTATGTGCCCTTTTTTCTTTTCCTTTTTATTTTTTCATTTTTCTTTCCCCCTCCAAATTTTACTGTTTTAACGTCTATATTTTTCTAAATATATATGTTTTCTTTTATGTACTCTACTGTCATCCCACATACTTGCCTACCCTAAATTACTTCCTGTGTATTCTCTTGCTACTAACCCTCTTCATTACATTTCTCCTTCATACTTCCTAAGATACATTAACTCTATATCCTCACATCCTACCTCCTCAGCATATCATCCTACACCCCAAACCCAGTTCACTGTCCACTGTCAGAAACTGTAAATTTTTTACAAAACTACTGATTATATTTTAGATAATAATTGAATCCAACATTTCTGTACATCGAGACTAAACTGTAAATGTCTTAATAACAACAAATTGTTCATAGGTGGTACACTGTTGATATTGAGATCTGTTAACATTGTCCTTCCCCACAAAGTAGAGGTCTTAGAACCCTACAAGAGCACTACAAACCTATGGGGTAAAAACAATAACAATCTAGACCCATAGAACTGGAAAAAGGAAGACAGATGAGCAACATGAAAAGACAAGGGAATAAAGTGCCCCAAACAAAAGAAGACACCTCAACATTAGAATCATTTGCAGCCACAGCAGAAGAAATTACAGAGAAGGAGTTCAGGATTTACATGGTTAAAATGTTCTGTGAACTCAAGGGAGATATAAGAGAGCAAATACAGGAAATGAAAGATCACTTTGACAAGGAGCTACATAAACAAATACAGAAAGCAAAAGATCACCTTAACAGGGAGATAGAGGTTCTAAAAACAAAAACAAAACAAAAAAACCAGAAATCTTTGAAATGAAAGAAATAATAAACCAAATTAAAAACTCAAATGAAATCATCACCAACAGAGTAGACCACTTGGAAGATAGGACATCAGACAATGAAGACAAAATATATAATCTGGAAAAGAATATAGACCACACAGTGATAATGGTAAGAAACCATGAGCAGAACATTCAAGAAATATGGGATAGCATAAAAAGACCAAATTTATGAGTTCTTGGGATAGAGGAAGGCATAGAGGTCCAAACCAAAGGAATAAACAATCTATTCAATGAAATAATAGAGATTTTTCCAATCATGAAGAATGAATTAGAAATCCAAATTCAAGAAGCCTACAAGATGCCGAATGTACAAAATCAAAATAGTTCCACATCAATGCACATTATAATGAAAATGCCCAACATACAAAATAAAGAGAGAATTTTAAAAGCCACAAGAGAAAGGAATCAGATTACCTATAGAGAAAAACCAATCAGGATAAGAACAGATTTTTCAACACACACCCTGAAAGCTAGAAGATCCTGGAAAAACATCAAGCTCTGAAAGATAATGGGTGCCAAACAAGAATCTTGTATCCAGCAAAATTAAGCTTTAGATGTGAAGATGAAATAAAAACCTTCCATGATAAACAAAAGTTAAAAGAATTTATAGCTAGAAAACCAACACTACAAAACATCCTTGAAAAAATATTCCATGAAGAGGAAATGAAAAACAACAATGAAAATCAGCAGAGGGAGGTAATAACTTAAAAGAAAAACTAATCAAAGAAGAAAATCAAGTTAAATAACAAAAATAAACAAATATGGCTAGAAATACAAACCATGTCTCAATAGTAACTCTGAATATTAATGGCTTAAACTCATCAATAAAAAGACAGACTAGCAGATTGGATTAAAAAAACCCCACCCAACAATATGCTGCCTCCAGGAGACTCATCTGATAGGAAAAGACATACACAGACTGAAGATGAAAGGTTGGGAAAAATCTTACCACTCACATGGACTGTGGAAGCAAGGAGGGGTTTCCCTCCTCCTTTCAAATAAAGTAGCCAAAGTTAATCAAAAGGGATATAGATGGACATTACATACTGCTCAAGGGAACCACACACCAACAAGATAGGACAATCAAAAATATATATGCCTCAAACAATGGTGCAGCTATGTTCATCAAACAAATTCTTCTTAAGTTCAAGGGTCAAACTGATCACAACACAATAATCTTGGGTGACTTTAACACAACTCTCTCACCACTGGATAGATCTTCTAAACCAAAGTTGAATAAAGAATCTATAGAGGGCTGGGGATGTGGCTGGTCTGGGGATGTGGCTCAAGCAGTAACGTGCTCGCCTGGCATGCGCGGGGCGCTGGGGTCGAAACTCAGCACCACATAAAAATAAAACAAAGATGTCGTGTCCACCGAAAACTAAAAAATAAATATTAAAAAATTCTCTCTCTCTCTCAAAAAAAAAAAAATCTATAGAACTCAATAATATAATCAATAATTTAGACTTAACTAACATACATACAATATTTCAACCTGCATCAACCAGATACACTTTCTTCTCAGCAGCACATGGATCCTTCTCTAAAATAGACCATATACTAAGCCACAAAGCAACTCTTAGCAAATACAAAAAAGTAGAGATACTACCATGTGTTTTATCAGATCATAATGGAATAAAATTGGAAATCAGTGACAAAATAAAAAATAAAAATTACTCCAACACCTGGAGACTAAACAATATGCTACTGAATGAACAATGGATTGCAGAAGACATGAAAGAGGAAATTTAAAAATTCTTAGAGGTAAATGAGAACACAAGCACAACATATCGAAATCTCTGGGACACTACGAAAGCAGTTCAAAGAGGAAAGTACATTGCATGGAGTTCATTCCTTAAAAGAAGAGTCAACAAATCAATGACCTCAATTTACATCTCAAAGCCCTAGAAAAAGAAGAACAAATCAACAGCAAAAGCAGAAGAAGGCAAGAAATAATTAAAATTAGAGCTGAGATCAGTGAAATCAAAACAAAAGGAACAACTTAAAAAATTAACAAAACAAAAAGTCGGTTCTTTGAAAAAATAAATAAAATTGACAGACCCTTAGATACACTAACAAAGAAGGAGAGAACTCAAATTACCAGCCTATGTGATGAAAAAGATAATATCATACAACAGAGACTATAGAAATACAGAGGATAATAAGAAATTATTTTGAAAACTTATACTCTAATAAAATAGAAAATAGTGAAGGCATCTACAAATTTCTTAAGTCATAGGACTTGCCCAGATTGAATCAGGAAGATATACACAATTTAAACAGACCAATATCAAGTGATTAAACAGAAGATGCCATCAGAAGCCTACCAACCAAGAAAAGCCCAGGACGGGACAGTTACACAGCCGGGTTGTACAAGACCTTTAAAGAAGAACTAATACCAATACTCTTCAATTTATTTCAGGAAATAGAAAAAGAGGCAGCACTTCCAAACTCATTTTCTGAGGCCAATATCACCCTGATCCCAAAAATGGGCAAAGACATATCAAAGAAAAAAAAAAAACTTTAGATCAATATTTCTAATGAACATAGATGCAAAAATTCTCAATAAAATTCTGGCAAATCGAATACAAAAACATCAAAAAGATCGTGCACCATGATCAAGTGGGATTCATTCAGGTTGGTTCTACATAACGAAATCAATAAATGTAATTCATCACATCAACAGACTGAAAGAATCTTATGTTCATCTTAATAGATGCAGAAAAAGCATTTGACAAAACACAGCACCCCTTCATGTTCAAAACACTAGAAAAACTAGGGATAACAGGAACATATCTCAACATCACAAAGGCTATCTATGCTAAGCCCCAGGCCAACATCATTCTAAAATGAAGAAAAATTGAAGGCATTCCCACTAAAAACTGGAACAAGACAGGGATGCCTTCTTTCACCACTGTTGTTTAACACAGTCCTTGAAACACTGGCCAGAGCAATTAGACAGACGAAAGAAATTAAAGGGATACGTATAGGAAAATAAGAACTTAAATTAACACCATTTGCTGACAATATGATTCTATACCTAGAAGACCCAAAAAGCTCTACCAGAAAATTTCTAGAACTAGTAAGTGAATTCAGCAAAGTAGGAGGTTATAAAATCAACACCCATAAATCAAAGGCATTTCTATGTATTAGTGACAAATCTTCTGAGAGGGAAATGAGAAAAACTACTCAAACATACCCTAAAAAAATAAATACATAAAAATAAAACTCTTGGGAATCAAATTAACAAAAGAGGTAAAAGATCTATACAATGAAAACTACAGAACCTTAAAGAAAGAAACCAAAGAAGAACTTAGAAGATGGAAAGATCTACCTTGCTCTTGGATAGGCAGAATATTATCAAAATGACCATACTACCAAAAGCATTATATAGATTTAATGCAATTCTGATCAAAATCTCGATGGCATTCCTCATAGAAATAGAAAAAGCAATCATGAAATTCATCTGGAAAAATGAGAGACCCAGAATAGCTAAAGCAATCCTTAGCAGGAAGAATGAAGCAGGTGGCATCACTATACCAGACCTTAAACTATACTACAGAGCAATAGTAACAAAAACAGCATGATATTGGCACCAAAACAGACTGGTAGACCAATGGTACAGAAGAGATGACACAGAGACTAACCCACAAAATTACAATTACCTTATATTAGACAAAGGTGGCAAAAACATGCATTGGAGAAAAGATAGCCTTTTCAACAAATGGTGTTGGGCAACCTGGAAATCCATATGCAACAAAATGAAATTAAACCCCTATCTCTCACCATGCAAAAAAACTCATCTCAAAATGGACCAACGGCCTAGGAATTAAACCAGAGACTCTGCATCTAATAGAAGAAAAAGTAGGCCATAATCTTCATCACGTGGAATTAGGCCACAACTTCCTTAATAAGAATCCTATAGTGCAAGAATTAAAACCAAGAGTCAATAAATGGGATGGACTCAAACTAAAAAGTTTCTTCTCAGCAAAATAAACAATCTGTGAGGTGAACAGAGAGCCTACATCTTGGTACCAAATTTTACTCCTCACACATCAGATAGAACACTAATCTCTAGGGTATATAAAGAACTCAAAAAGCTAAACACCAAAAAAACAAATAACCCAATCAATAAATGGGCCAAGGACATGAAGAGACACTACTCAGAAGAGGATATTCAATCAATCAACAAATACATGAAAAAAATGTTCATATATCTCTAGCAATTAGACAAATGCAAATCAAAACTACTCTAAGATATCATCTCACTCCAGTCAGAATGGCAGCTATCATGAAGACAAACAATAATAAGTGTTGGCGAGGATGTGGGGAAAAAGGCACACTTATACATTGCTGGTGGGACTGCAAATGGTGCAGCCAATGTGGAAAGCAGTATGGAGATTCCTTGGAAAACTTGGAATGAAACTACCATTTGACCCAGCTATCCCTCTCCTTGGTCTATACCCAAAGGACTTAAAAACAGCATACTACATGGACAGCATATTACAGCCACATCAATGTTTATAGCAGCATAATTCATAATAGCTAAACTCTGTAACCAACCTAAATGCCCTTCAGTAGATGAATGGACTAAAAAATGTGGCATATATACACAATGGAATATTACTCCAGAATAGAGTGAATAAAATCATGGCATTTGCAGGTAAATGGATGCAGCTGGAGAAGATAATGCTAAGTGAAGTTAGCCAATCCCAAAAAATCAAATGGTGAATGTTTTCTCTGATATAAGGTGACTGACTCATAGTTGGGTAGGCAGAGGGAGCATGGGAGGAATTGAACTCTAGACAGGGCAGAGGGGTGGGAGGGGAAGGGAGGGGGCAGAGGGTTAGCAATGATGGAGGAATGTGATGGACTTCATACTCCAAAGTACATGTATGAAGATATGAATTGGTGTGAACATACTTTATATACAGATATGAAAATTTTTCTATATGTGTAATAAGAATTGCGATGCATTCCACTTCATGTATTTAAAAAATAAGACTAATAAAAAAAGAAAAAATACAAAAAAAGTATTAGTTAAGAATTTGATCATTAAAGAAAGTCTGATTTTTAAAAGTCCCTTATGATTATCCTTTTGGTTCAGCATAAGATATACCCCCAATATTTATGAGTTTGTTCCAATCATTTTGGAATCATACAATGGCCGAAAATTAAGAGCTGGAATGAACTTTAGAGATTATTTAATCATTATATACGTAAAAGAGAAAAGAGAGACCAGAGAGATTAAACAACTTGTTTAAGGTCACTTAAAAATATATAGCCAGACCATTAAACTACGCCCTTACATACATTATTGATGGATGCTTTTACTCTAAAGTTACAGTTTTGCCTCTTGCAACTTTACAAACTGGGATACTTTGAAGCATGTCTTTTTATTTTTAATTTTGCAGCTGTGTTGAAAACCTATAGAAGCAGCCTTTAATAAAACTTTCTGGAAATTCTCCATTTCAGGAGACTTAGAGCAAAAGAGTCTGCAAAAACCATACATGAAAAGGCTGAGTTTTCCTGTAACTGATGCTAGCTCCAGTTTTGTACCTAAAAGGAATAATTTGGGGTGAGGGGGTTCTCCTAAATGCCAAATGTATCCAGAGAAAATTCATGGCAATCAGAAAGACGCCAATAAGCCTCTTAGGTGACACATAGACCACAAAACTACAAATGTAAATATAATGTCACTTTAGTTACCAAATAGCCTAGCAGCTACTCTACTTTCCCACAGCATGAAGGCTATGAACAGCCACATAAAACATAAAAGTGTTTAACCAAACTACTCAAGTAAGGGTGGAAATGCAAGCTTGCCCCCTTGAGATAAGAGAAAGAAAACACAGTGTTCCCATTAAAAATTATAAAAGGACACAGAGAATGGAGGAAGATAATAACAGGAAATAGTCCAAGACCAAAACTGTGATTACCACAACTCTGAAGATATAAACATTAATATTGTAAAAATAACTAGGAATGAAAATTCAGTTAATTTAATGTTTGCCTGTATAATTATAAAAAACGGAATCATGGTTCTGACTGAAAATGCTTTCCTGATTGGGGAGGGTACGTTAATGAAGAGTAAATTCCTAGAGTAAGCTAATATCAACATATGGAATTTTATAGTTGTCCCTGAATATATTTGCTCTTGAGTATTTGTCTCCTGACAAGATATACTGGCTTGTAGAATTAACCGTTCCATATGGCTAACAAGCTTATTCAATGAGAATCTGGAAAGGAATTATTTCAGAGATACCTTCAAGAACAAATACCCCAGGAGAGCAACTTCCTTTCTAATGAACTTGGCAACATCTTGCACCACATGGAGATGTTGGGTTACAGGTCTAGGGCAGGAAAATAGTAATCTGAAATTCCTTGCTAGCTGCTGGGAGCCATTAGCCAAGTAGGTATGACAATTTCCTTGCCAGCGTACCCCATGTTGCAGTGACATTCAATGTAGGTGACCTTGCTCAAGGACCAAGGCGGATTAGGGTGTTCCTGGTTTAAGATAATCGTGTTTAGGGCGTTCCCAGTTTAGGTTCCAGGTTTAAGGTTTAAGATTATTCCTGCTGGGAATAGGGCGTATCCTGCTGCCTGAGTTCCCCTTGAGTTCTCACGGGATTCAGAGTATATTTTGGGAGACAGAAGCCCAGTGGAGGTGGATTTGGGCAGAGAACGTGGATTTCCCCAGAACGTGTTTGTATACGGCTGGTGTGAGTTCGGGAATAAAGAGTTGCTGTTTGAATCTACAAGCTGTGTGGTGGCTCGTGATTGTGTGCCCAGCCAGACTGCGGCATTTGTGCCCAGCCAGACTTCGGCAGCTAGCCACAGTGGAACATACTCTCAAGGTGAATGGTCCCAGAGGTTTTATTTATGGACTCAGGAATTCAATATCATCTCCTGCTTCTCATTCAACACATGGTTCTACACCTCTTCCCGTCTTTCTTTAGGAAATAATATCCAGGTTGAGAATACCTTATTGATTTTGACATATAAGCAAGCACTTAGGATGAATACCATCTTGGTGGTATTTAGTTGTAGCTACAAAAAAGCAAATAAAAACACAAGACTTATTTTAAAATGAATCAGTTCAGATCCTAAATGGCCAAAGAAATTCTCTTCACTATTAGTGAAGGCATGGAAGTATAACACAATGAATTTCAAATTTCAGTATATATAGGCATCATTCAGGGATACTTGTTTAAAAAGCAAAATCCTATCCTAAACCAAGTGAACTGAATTTCCTGAGAGTACACCCTCAGGATGACTTCTCAGGATACAGTTAATGGAAATATTACTAGCACAGAAGTTGGGTTACAGTCCAGCTGAAAGTCAATTAGTTGTGGAAAATGGCAAGGCATTTAATCATGAATCCATTTCTTCTTCAATAAAGCAAAGGTGCTAGACAGAGATAATCTTTTAGGTATCTTCAAATTTCAAGGATCTCAGAAATAAAATAATATCCAGGTGTACCAACTTAAATTATTATGTGATGCTATTATACTTAGGCTTTTATAACATATGTTCAAAAAGTTATAACAGCCTGAACCATCATATTTCATTGGTAATTAAAATCAGTCAATAGGATACTGGAATCTGAGGTTGCAAAACTAAGCAGCATCTGTACTTTCTGTGTGCCAGTCTGTTCTAAGCGCTTGATAAATGATATTCATTCATTGAGAGGAAAACAAGAAGACATCAAAAGGTAGTCTGAAACCACTGAAATATGTAAAAGGGAATAATGTTGAATACTAAATTGTAATTACTATTAAAACTCTGGCAATACTTAACATTAAACCATAATCATAAAATGATAAAACGATCAATGGAAAAGAACCTTACTAGGTACAAATTAATGACTCTGCCTCCTAGATTGTGAATAATTTTCAATTCAGTAAAGAAATATCAGTTGAAATTATCAAGAAATCAGCAGCACTTAACCCTTCATGTATGTTGTCTGATAATATAAGCAAACATAAATCTTGATATTGTCTAATTCCTTTACAAACTATGATTTTAAAGCATTTATTTTCTAAAGTAAGGGCTTACAACATGTCAAATGGGTTAAGGAAGGAGTAAGAAATTAATTAATTTGTATGATAGATATCAGCTAGACTAGAGAAAACAGTAGCTTGCTTCTTTAAATCCTTGGTAGTTCCACTCTGGACAGAGATTCCCATTGCTTTTACAATTAATTATGTTAAAAGGAGGTTACAAAATGGGAAGACCCTCCCTCATAAGAATATAATGGATTATTTACATTTACTAGAAAACTGCAACAAATTCATCACTGTCCTAGTTTTTCAAGACAATAGCAAAGCATAAGATACATGTACGTGTTCTGTTTTACATTTGAGACAGAATAAGTAGATGAAGCAATAACTGGCTAACACATAGACTAGGCATGTGCCCGACATACTGGACTAAATAATATTAAACAAAGGCCACTCCACCCTCAACTACAATCATAAGCTCAATTAACTTTTCCAAATGTAAACAGATTCTAGAAGAGTAAGGCTAAGAAGATGAACAGAAAAAAGGAAATTAAGCTCTACAGACTTTATGTCAAAAAGCTGGTTCAGAAAAGACAGACCTGGAACCCTCGCTCCAAACTTATAGTTTAGTAACTAGAAGTTTCACCACAAAAATACTTTTTAAAAAGAACAGGAATAGAAGAAATCTGCTTGCTTTCTTTTTTTCATCCATGTATATACAAGTATTTTGTGGGTCAGGGACTCACATACTACTACTGCAAGTGAGTGGCCCACTGCCTGTCCATTATTTAAAAAAAAAAAAAAAAAAAACTAAGTAGATTCGACATTTTTAAGTGCCTGGAAAAAAAATCAGAAGAAAACTCTTCCATGACATTTAAACATTATAAGAACAGAGTCTCACTGCAGCATCCACAAATAAGGTTTTACTGAAGCAGAGTCAGGCTCATTCATTTACATACTGTGATGGCTCCTTTTGTAAAAGCAAAGGTGACTAGTGATGATGTAGACTGAATGTCCTATTTACTTTCTGCCCTTAACAAAGAAGGAGTACAAACCTCTGCTCTTTTCTGACTCAGTGAAAACTACATAATAAATATATGAAGAGTTTCATCAGAAAAGAGAGAAAATAAGACAATGGAAAAATTAAAGTTTGTATCCAAACTTTATCCTTCAATTCATAGCTAATAGGGAAAGTTTGGCAGAGTGACAGGGAGTGAGGCAATGACAAGGAGTGAGGCAGATTTCACATTATTGTAACTATGCTGATGGAACAAAAAAACCCTCACCATTTAGACTTGAAAATCCTATTGGCATATGCTTTCTCCAGCTACACCAAGTGGAAGCAGACACAAAGCATAAGGGAAAGATCTCTTAGCAAGAAACAAATAAGAGGATTCTAAGGCTCCTTAACATGTGTCCACCAATGACAGAACCCAGGGTAAAGAGTTAGGGAGGAATGTGCCTTGTTATGTAAGTTCTAGGTTAGAAATCAAACCCCAAATTCTCTTTCCAGCTGTGTCTGACTTTGAACTAGTCAGATGACTCTCCTAGGGTTTACTCTTTTATCTGTAATGTAGCATGCTGACCTACCAGAGGAATTCTCTCTCATCTTCTAAACTAGAGGAAAAACCAAAAGAGGAAAGGGACTAGGAGAGAAAGGACTTTAAAAGAAGAAGAATGTCTTAAGAACTTTTTAAAAGTTCCTTTGTTTTAAAAGTTATCAGTTTTAAATCATAAAGTTTCTTCTTTAAAGTAGACAATACACACTTAGGAAAGAGCTGTCCCTCATCTGAGAGCAGTGGCTTTATAGCCAAGCATCAGATGGCGCTAGATGACACTAACCACTACATCAGGATGGAGAACTAAGAAACAGAGGCATTTGAATTTGAGGATGTGAGTTTGTTCCTTCCCATTCTGACGGGTTTCAGTAACAAAAGACATATGTACCCATGCTGGGTGTGTTCTTTTTTTTCCCAGGAGCAAAAGCAACATTTATCTGAAAAATGCCTGCTATACAAGTAGCCACCCAGGCATTAGTCATGAATATTATCTGGAACAATTAGGGGCCAGTTAGAACAGTCAGCACCTTCCTACCACTGTACTCCAATAAAATTAGGCTTATTTATCAGGTTATACACGTGAAAGTTTGGATAGTACAGTTCTGTTTACTTACTGGGGTAACTTTAAGAAACAAAACTCAAATTAGCTCCCTGAAGAGCAAAAACAGCGCACTGTCAAGTCTAGCAGAGGAATACTAACTTTCCAAGGGGCAGTATGATTTAGCCCATTAACTTGGTTTACAACTTTCTATAGGTTTTTCTTTGACCAGCATGGAATCTTAAAAGTAAGAGTACGATTTTCCGCTAATGAATTTAAGATCTCATTTTAAAAGTTAGTAGCCTTAAACCAGAGAAAAATTATCTCAAGATTTTGAAGAAAAACATTTTAAAAAATCTAATGAATATTAAGTATAGAAGTACTATATGACCTAGCAATTCCACTATTAGGTACATGAAAACATTATGTCCACATAAATTTGTACGTAAAATATTCACAGTGACATTTCTAATAGCCAGAAAGTGGAAACAATTCAAATACATAATAAAATGTGGTAATTTATACAACAGACTGACAATTAAAAAGAACTGAAATAATGATTGATGTTGCAACATGGATTAACCTTGAGAATACCACACTAAATGAACAAAGTAAGTCACAAAAGACCACATATTGGGTAATTCTTTTATACGAAGTTCCAGAATGGGTATATCTGTAGAAACAGAAAGTGGATAAATGACTGCCAGAAGATGATGGGAGGGAAGAGCAGCAAGGGTGGGCTGCTAACGGGCATGGACTTTCTTTATGGAGTGAGGATAATATTGTCAAGTTAGAACATTAGTGGTGGCAGCTGCATAAGTCTATATTAAAAGCTACTTAACTGTGCAGTTTATTTGAATGTGCCCTTTATTTGAATGGGTGGGTTTTTATGGTGGGTTTTTATGGTATCTCAATAAAGGTGTTATGAAAAAAAAAACTAAACTTTTTTCTTTGCTAAAAATGATAACACTTCATATTTTAGACAGCTATAAAACAAAAACCTCACTTTTGCTGCTACTGAAAGAGGAGTCAGGTTTAAGACAGGTTTACAGATTCCCCTTTTGTGGTAATTCTTACTGTCTGACCACTTTAAGCGTTATGACAAAAGTTAGTCTTGTGTTCATGGAGGAAATGTATTTCACTGTACTCTCCAAGATATTCATGTAGGCGGGCCCATCTCAAACTTTGTTGTGTGGTACACAGTTTTTATGAAAGCTTAGCTGCAACAACAACCACATTTCTATATCAGAATTAGAGAAAAAGAGGGCAGGGATACTGTTGTGCCCCTATGCCCCAAACAAAAACCACAGCCATAAATCAGACACAGGAGACCAAACTAATAAACATACACTGTGCTTATACACTTACTGATGCTACTTACCGCCTGGGTCTTTGGGCCTTGTTTCATCCTACGTGTGGTAGCTCCATTCCCTACAGCCACCTCTTCAGACACTGAACTAGCTCTGGTCTTACTTAGAAAATCCACTTCATCTTCAGCTTTCCTGTCTGGCATTTCTGAAGAGAAAAGGAGGGTTATAAAGTGAGTGCATTTGAAAAAATTCATTCTTGGGACTCACTATTTACACAACAAGCTCCAGGTTTCATGTTTTGTTTGTTTTGCCTTAAATGGAAAAGTATTCTTTTGCTGTCAGGAGCTGGTGTCACTCTGACCCCATGCTGAGTGAGCTACTCTTATCACATGGTTGTATGGTTTTCATGTTCATTTCACCCCTGACTTTTCATGACAAATCTGTGAGTATGGTGCTGACTTCCGTGTGGAAAAGTCAATTCATAAACCGTAAGGGAACAGATTAACAGCTATAAGTAGTCCTTTCTGACTATACCAAAAATATTTTTTTTAAAAATAGCCAGAGGGATTTGTACTGAGAATGAGACAAACCCTCTGGAACAAGTCTGACTTATTCTAAACCTGTACTACACACACTCCCGATCCACCCTATCACTGTAATCACTAAAACTGAACTACTCCAGAAAATTACTTTTGATTTTAACTCTTTATTTTCTCCAAAACCAAAACATTAAAAAAAAGACTAGCAATTCATTTTATTAAGAAAAAACCTTTATACATATTTTCTCTAGTATTATGTAGTTGTCTTCTAGCTGGCCACACCAACAGACTGAACAGTGATGCTTTTGTTACTTGGCCAAACAAATACAGGAAGGAAGTGATAAAAATGATGCTGGAGGTAAATCTGGGCTTCTGATACTTGTATAAAGGGAAAAATGATTAACAAATTTGTCTCAGTATTCTAAATGCAAACAGAACTGTCATCTCATTTTCATGTGAAAAATGTGCTGTGGTCTTCATTGATCTCATGATACCACTACTCTGACAAATAAAAATGCTCCCTACAAATACCAAAAAACACAAAGCTTGTTTCTTTTGCCAAATAATAAATTATACTAATTAAGATTTTATTCTAGAAGTACATGCAACATGTCCAAAGTTCTCTTTTGATTTGGGAAGGTTAGATTCCTATAAACGAACATTTATAAATCTCCTTTTTTCTCTCCTTGCCTTTATAATTATATAATCTTACTACCAATTTAAAAATGGATTAAGAAGTTTCTTTGCCCAGAGTATCAAAATCTAAGTTTTATAAACTATAAAGTTCAAAAAAAAATCTCACTGAACAATGCCTTTAGAAATACCCCTTTATCAAAATATTTCTAAGTGAGAGTAATTGGAGGAATAGGTGTTGATTTTTTTAAAATTTTATTTTATTCATCTGGGGATGGTATTCTTGGCACAACCTTACTTTCCTATACCCCAAAACAGAAAATATGTATCTTGGCACATAGCAACCAGTTCCAATGGTAAACAGTGATTACAGAGATGTGAGGGGTGTTGGTAGCTCTGTGGGACTGGCATGGTTCAGTCATGCACCACCAACTTCCTAAGCACTGCAATCAATGCTTTTGATGGGTGAGAGATCACATCCCCTTTATTCTATCTGGCTCTTTCCAAATCAGCAGCTAAACCTATGTTTCCTCTCTGGTAAAACTACACAGTTAAGTTTACAAGTGAAATGTAAATTTCCTAGGAAATACCCTTTGGCTCTGAGATCAGACTCAGGTGCTTTTTCTTAGGGTAATGTGACCAGGGACTTTTCCCAGCCCTAATTTCTGAAGAAGGCACCAATTTCTTTATCACTGGATACTTTTCCCTGTAGTTTGAGATCATGAGAACAGTAAACCTATGAAGACACCTTTTGGAAACAGGACAAGTAATTCACATACATAAAATACACCAATCCCAAGACCACATACACTGTTGAAATTTCCTATTTTCTTTCCTTTTTAATTTCCTTTTATTTATTTATTAAATTTTGATTTGTGCTTTCTTCCTTCTTAAAGAGTTTACAATCTTAAAACACTTCCTAGTGTATTCACTACACTTATGTACTATTAAAGTTTGAAATTCTCCATTGTCACCTTTTCTCATAGAGCACTACAGACACAAACCCCACATAGTACAAAGCTGCTTGGGTTAAATTCTGACCATGGAGTCAGAAGAAGAAATAATTCCACCCATGTGGCCAAGGACACAGCACCCAAATTAAATGAACATAGCCAGGCATCAACTTACAGCCACTCCCATTCTTCTGAAATGCCAACCTGCCAGGGGCCCCAAAATAGACTTCTTGTTGTGCCTTATTTAAAACAGTAGAGACATTCTCATTTAAATTCTGAGACAGCAATCAACAAATTTCTATCACTAATAATTTAAAGCATTAATAAATCTAAAAACCTTTAGTCACCAAAAATTCTACTTCCGATTACTTAAATCCCCCAGCTGGGACAGGGTGGAGGGTAAAAAATGGCTAAAAGCTCTTTACCAGGGAAATTAACCACTGTGTTTAAATTGCACTTCTTAAGCAATTGTTTTTGTTGCTCCGTTTCTCACCACACCACACCCCACACTCCTAACACGTACTATACTATAAAAGCTTGTCAAAATTTAAAAAGGGGAAAAAACAGAACAAAAACAACCAAATAATAAGGATAAACAAGCTATCTCTTACCTACAAAAGCACAGGGGCAGGCATGCAGATAGGTCTTCTGTCTATCGATGGTAGTATAAGAATGTGCATCCAACTGACCTTTAAAGACTTCAGAAGTCAAGACCAAGACAGACTCCAGTTTCAGCTTCAGTCTCAACCCCCAATAAGTTTTATTCAGATAGTTATTTCCACTGAGCAACAGTGGTTTCTCTTTGCTGTCTCTGGACGTGGTTACCCATAGATGGAACAGGCTGCTGTATGAGCAATCTGCTCAGTGCAGCTGCTTCACCAAGATAAGCAGACACAAGGTCTGCCTGGTGACAGCAGCTCAGCAGACTGGGCTTGGGCGGAAATCCTGCATCCTATCCTCTGTGTTGTGCAGGGTCCTGAATTCTCAGACTCTGCTCAGAAGTAATAAGCAATGGAACTGGAGTTTTGCTCCTCAGGCAGGAAAAGGAGGGAGTCTCCTCAGTCAAACCACTGACCTCATACCACCATTTTGGGTGCTGGGTTTAAAATGATACTTATTTATAGCTGTTCATAAAACTACTCTGACTCTAAATTTTCTCAGAATAAAGACAGAATGATAAAGAGGAAGAGTTTCAGGCTTGTAAATAAAACACATCCTTTACAGCACTGTTTTATGGTTCCAAAGAAAAGAACTAGGCCGTGTAAATAAAAACATCTGCTAAATTCCTTCATCTTTTACAGTACTTGTGATCTAGGCACCATCTTCCAGTTTGGAAAGTTGCAACTGCTCCAGTGTGACAGAGCACTTACAGGCTTAAGCAATCAAGCTGTGAGTCTATAATACAGGAAGCAAAATCTGTCCAACCCCAAGACGATGTGCGTCTCTTGATGGTGGTGTCTATTCACTTGGCAATCTACTCAATGAGCAAGAAAGACCTTCAAACAACAAAGACACCTGTATTTTATAGCATGTCCCAGAGACTGTAAAGGAAATCTGCTTCTTGAAATATTAATTTTGTATTTTGCTTTGCTTACCTGTTGCCAGCTCGGGCTGACCAATCTCTGGCTCCTCCCTTCCAGCAAAACATCCTGAAGGGTTCCCAGTCAGCTGTTCTGTCCTAGGGCCCAGATCAGGACCAGATGGTGATAACTGACTGATTTTCCCCTCAGGAATCAGCACTCCTGAGGCTTTGACTCCTTCAATGACAGCTTCCACTATACGGCAGGCAGTCACCGCTAGCAAGTCTGCTCCCTCAGGCACATGTGCAGCTTCAACAGAGACCATGCGATCACTCCTTTCCCTGCCTGGAGCCAAGATTTGTGTGACTTCTCTCATGCCAGTGGGAGCCTTGTCATCGAGAGCTGAGAGCCCTGTCTGTGTGGGGAGCTCCTTAGCAATAAGCTGCAGTGCTCCATCATCCACTTGTGACTCTTTGGAGTCACCCATAGAATAGCCGTGGTCTGCTCTCTCCTGCTTCCCTGTCTTCCAATCAGGAGGTACCATCCCCGGGTTTGCAGTTCCCTGTAGTCCAGTCATACCTTTGTTTGGTAAATCTCCTGGCAAACTCTGGATCATATTCTTCTCCTGGCTCAATAAAACTTCTGAAATTGGGATGTTTTGGATGTTGGGTGATGTATCCTTTCTTCTGGGCCTAGCAGTACCTCGGAGAGCATTAACCATTGCAACATCCACCATCACATTTCCACTCAACTCATGAACAGTGGTTTTTCCCTGGGATTCAGTATTATCAACTCCCACATCCAGAGCAAAAGGTGGATTGCAGTCAAGAGCCTCAGATTCATCTGGCAGCAAACCAGACAACAGAGGTGAGCTGTTCTGTTCTGCATTCAAGGCTTCCTGCCTTGAGTCTGTAGCCAGATTTGCTCCTGGTGGCACTAGGCTCTGTGCAGCCCCACCTTCAGTCAGCAGGGAGACTTGTGGGGCCACTTCCTTGTTATGTTTAGTTTCTGTCTTAAGACAAGCAGAGGGTGTGCCCAGTGAACGGCTGGGCTGAAGTGCTTTGTCCTCAGCACAGGCCACCAACGTAGGTTTTTCACAGAATTTTGGAGTCTCTTGTCCGGGAGGTAGTGTTCTCTGCTCTTCCTGAAATGTTCCTGAAGAAAGCATGTCTCCCTTAATGGAGGAACAAGGCACTGCTCTGTCCTTGTCATCTTGTCTCTGCACTATAGAGCTTTCTGTAACCACCAGATTTTTGCCTTCTTCAATGAAAACTGAATTACAAGTCAAAGTGGCCTTACCCACACTCAGTAGAGAAGAGTTAGTCAGAACTTCAGGAGCTGATGAGGGGCCAGGACCTTCAAGCTCCCCACCATGTCTTCCGGGGCTGGTATTCCCCATGCTTAGCTGAAGCTCCACAGCAGCCAAGGGCAAGGACAGGCCTATTGCCCTGTCTCCTGGCAACTGTTCAGCAGGATCATTCAAATCTCCTCCAGCCAGGCCATCTCTACAAGCTGAAGCCCTGTGTAGTTCAGGAGTTGCTGTTCCCTTTTCTTTCTGGGAGGGGACAAGAGAAAGTGCGTCATCTTTGGTTACTGATTCACTGCCTGGACTGGCTGCCAGAGAGAAAGTGCTGTCAGATGGCACCGCCTGGTCTGGAACCAGTTCTTTCTCAGTTTTAGGCACAATTGGATACAGAGGTGAAACTACCTCAAGAACATTTGTTAAAAGCGTATCTAGTTTTGAATCTTTTCCCTGACCTTTTTTATTCAAAACTTTGAGAGGACACAAATCTCCACATTCTGAAGTGATTGTATTCACTTGTTGGTCTTCAAGGCAGATGGCAGTGGATGGGTCTTGTGTTTTGGGTTGCCCTTTCATGGTGTTTTCAGGTTGGCTGACCAAGTCATTGCAATGTTTTGCAATCACTTCACCACTAGAAGTCACTGTGTTCTGTTGACATTCCGAGTCAGAGCAGAGTTTATCATCTCCATTGGCACAATAAGCCAGTAATTTTCTGTTTTGGCTTTGAGTATGAGATGAATTCATTTCTGATCCCTGGTTTGGCATTACATCTTTTTCTATCTCAGAAAAGAGTAAATCCAAAGGTAACACTGCTTCACATCTGTCTGCTAAGGAAGTGCTAGGCTCTAATTCATCTAAAATCTTGTTATTTGTAGCAGTTGGGATTATCAGAGAATTCTGATCTAGAGCATCAGCACTTTCCTCACAACTTCCAGAAGTTTCAGTTTCTGCTGTTTTTTCAATGGGGGTTTCTCCAAGACTAAATCCAAATGAAGACTCAGCAGGTCTGTCACTACTCGGGGCACTTGTGGCAAAGACACAGTTTGGAACACTGATTTTATCCACAAGCTCACTTATGACTGGTATGTCAGCGGCTCCAGTTGTGCTGATATTCGACTTCTCAAATCTTTCCTGTGTACTTTCTACTGCTTGAGGCATATTATTCTGGGTGGCAGCAGCTATGTTCATGAGGCTATGTTCCACTTCCCCTGCACCTTGTGAGGCGCTGCTTTCTGCTGTTGAACTGTCTGCTAGTTCACCCCCTGAGAAATGCTGGGCTGTGCCTAACTCTGTGACCACATCTCCCTGCAGCACACTGCCTCCAATGCTCAAAGACTCCTCGTCTGTGCCCATTCTATAAGACATTCTTCCAGTTTCTTCATTTTGGTTTCCACGGGATAGCAGGCCAGCTGTGCCCTTTACTCTACAGTCAGGCATGCTCTGAATGCAGCTGTCTTGATTGGACACAGTTCCAGAGTCCATAATAGGTTTTGGCTCCACCTCTTCCCCTTTTCTCGCCACGCCTTTATTTTTTTTACTGTCAGATCGGTCTGTCTTCTCTTCCTCAACTACACTTGAAAAATCACAGGAATTCTCAATCGGTCCAACAGGGCTCCCCTGGCAGCACACAGTGCTCACAGTCTCTTTAGGAGGAGGAGAAAGCTGCTGGCTATTGGAGGACCCAGGTGAACAGAGAAGGAACTGGCCATCTGTCTCTGGGGCACTGGGCACACTGGAAGGATCCTGTGCTGTCATCATTAAGGGCGCAAGATTGTCCATCTGCTTGAGGTTTGTTTTCTAGGAGGAAATCAAAGATAACTTTTTATTTTTATTTATTTTTTTTTCCAAAGATAACTTTTTTAAAAAGCTATTCGAGAGAAGATGTCACTGATACTTATAAGCCCAACTCTACTGAACATAACTCACTGCCCTCTTGGCCCTTCCAAGGTCACATGATACGGCGATCTAAGCAAATACAAATTAATTATCTCTCTCTCTTTTTTAATATGTTTATTTTTTTTATGTTGTGCTGAGGATCGAACTCAGGGCCTCCCACGTGCCAGGCGAGCGCTCTACCACTGAGCCACAACCCCAGCCCTAATTATCTCTCATTTCTGCTATTATTTTCCTCTCTCCACTGGGGTGTTAAAAATGACTTAGGAAATACTCACTGATTCTTTTCTATATAGAAAATTATGCTAGAAAGTAGATTAAAACTAAGGCTCAAAAATCTTATTTTAAAAAAGCACTGTGAGCCAAGAAGAAATACAATCTACCAACAAATATGGAAAAATGTTCACCATCTCTAGCAATTAGAGAAATGCAAATCAAAACTACTCTAAGATTTCATCTCACTCCAGTCAGAATGGAAATTATTAATAATACAAACAGTAAGTGCTAGTGAGGATATGGGGGGAAAGGTACACTCATATATTGCTGGTGGGACCGCAAATTGGTGCACCACTATAGAAAGCAATATGGAGATGCCTCAGAAAACTTGGAATGAAACCACCATTTGACCTAGTTATCCCATTCGTTGGCATATAACCAAAGAACTTTAAATTAGCATACTGCAGTGACACAGCCACATCAGTGTAGCAGCTCAGTTCACAATAGCTAAGCTATGGAACCAACATAGATGCCCTTCATCAGATGAATGGATAAAGAATATGTGATATAGAATATTACACAGCCTTAAAGAAGAAAGAAATTATGGCATTTGCAGGTAAATGGATGGAGCTGGAGAATATCATGCTAAGTGAAATAAGCCAAACCCCAAAAAAGCAAAGGGCAAATGTTTTCTCTCATAAGCAGATTCTGATCCACAATTGGGGGGGGGGGGGAA
>NW_026000196.1:8918944-8927393 GCF_001458135.2 Marmota marmota marmota
GGGGGGGGGGGGTAAGAAAAGAATGAAGGAACTTTGGATTGGGCAGAGGGGAGTGAGGGAGGAAAAGGGAGGGGTATAAGGGTGGGACAGATGGTGGAAAGAGACAGACATTATTACCCTATATACACGCATGACTATACTACTGGCCTATACTACTGGCGTGACTTCTGCATCAGTACATGTATAGCCAGAGGAATGAGAATTTGTGCTCCATTTGTGTACAATGTGTCAAAATGCATTCTACTGTTATATATAACTAATTAGAACAAATAAAAGAGTTTTAAAAAGCACTGTGAGCACCTTCAAAGTATGCTTTTTAATATATTCATTAAAGGGGAAGTGTCTACTTTAATCCTGTCTCATATTCAAGTATAAATAAATCCTAACCAGTTTCATAAACTGTTTTTAACCACAACACAAGATGCAATCAGATGCCTATGTATCCTAAACACTCCCTGATGAGTTACAAAGAATCCTTTAATCTCCCAAAAAAGCCCAACCAATCTAGTTTAACTTTTTTACATATTGGTTCATAATTTCAAGAGCAGTGACATGACTGAGGATATAGCTCAGGGGAAGAACGACTGCCTAGCATGCATGGGGCCCTGGGTTCAAATTCCAGGAAAAAAACAAAAAAGTGGCATGGTAGGTATTCTTTGACATTTTGATGTCAATACTGACTTATATGAGAACATACAGCACTAATGTCTAACTTAATTACTCTCAGAGGGTACTGGGACTTGAGATATTACAAGTAATCTAAAAAATATTTTTTGCAACTTTAAAGTATTTTTTTTAATATAAGCAATAGAAGCCACAAGGGAATGGTTAAGACAATCATGGTTCATCAACCTGATGGAAGGAATACTATGCTATTATATAAATGTTAACTATAAAGACCATAGTATAATCAGAAAATAACATTTATAATACAATGTGGGGAAAAAATTATATACTTAATCTGTTATAATTATGTAAAATTCCCATGCGTATATACACAAGTCTTAGGAAAAATGGAGGGGAAAAAATTACACAGGAGTCTTTAGTAAGTTTATATCCTGACTTCAGCAATTGTTATAGGAATACTATTTGCATGATACATTAAAATTATTTTAAAATATGTGATTTGTTATTATTTGTTATTATTCGAACAACTACAATGATCTCATGCATACCTATTGTCATCTGTCCTCTCAATCATCTAGTCATTCAGTAAATATGCTGCACACTATATCATGAGACTCTTCCTAATTCCTGAGTCTACTGTAAAAATTTACATATAAAAGAGTAAAATGTGTCATCCTCATTAAAGTATCTCTATTAGAGAATACCACAAAAGAAAAAAAAAAAGGATTTTCACTAAAGGCTTGCAGGCTACACTTAAGAGTATTCAAAATTAACTTGATACCATTCATACTGAAAGCAACAGTCTCCTAAAAACTATGAAAGCAGGTCACAACATTTAATGAACATTACAAAACAGAGATCTGCAGAAATAAGTAATGTTACCTGAAGAATTTTGGAAGCTCCTAATACATGCATCCTCCACAGTTTTAACTGCTCATATTTTCTGCCAACCATACCTTTCTGGTAGCTTTGACATCTATTAATTGCTATTTTCAAGTGGACAATCATTCACCTAGTAAGAAGAGTTCTAAGGGGGAAAAAACTTATTTTCTAGTAGTCTCTTCAAAGGAAAATAAAATGACTGCTTTGGAACAAACAATTCAAAAAGACAGAGGCAGGCACATTATACAACCCTACTATGGAATCTTTTGGCCTGCTGGTCTCAGAAATCATGTCTGCTCTCAAAGAAGCCTCTGCCATTGAACTGAACCTAAATGACCTTAAATGAAATTATTAACAAACTGTATCCAAATCCAATCAGCTCTGAAATAAACAACATGGAAAATTAAACTTAGCCTTTCAGATGTTGTGGTCAAGAGAAATGTACCCATATGACGTCTATACTGCTCATAATAAATGCTACCAGGGAGTCTGTAATGTTTTTATGTCTGGTAACAACTTTATCTTGAAGGACTGAATGGATTATAAAATTTTAAATTTTTTTTAGTGATCTTTTTAACCATGTAACTATCAATTTAAATATAGCAACACTATAATCACTCACTAAAATAGCTGGGAAAAGGTTTCATTGATGAGCAAACTGGGTTCTTGTTCTTTAGCAACAATCTCAGAAACTCTTTTCCCTCACTTAGTTCTACAAAATTAAACCAAACACAGACAAATTTCCTTTTATGCCAGGAAAATTTAGTTCTAGTTGTTTCTTACTTCTACATCTACAATGTGTGTTTATAAATCTGGCAAAAGTCAATTTAAAACACTCAGCCCCCTACTACTACAAAACTAATGCTAATTCTGTATCTTAAGTGATATCATCTAATACCATGAACGTTGCTTTACAGGTTTCATGGCCTTGGTGGAGGCATTTTATGTTTTAACAGCAAGCTTCACTGGGATAGAGAGGGACACACACAGGAGCATACATAAACCTGCAAATGAAAACTTTCTTCCTTACCATCAGTTGCTGTTGGATATTCATAAGTTTAAAAATATGTCCAGAGCAAGTGTCTCCAGGAAACGGAGGTTCATGATGTGATTCAGACTCAGAGGTCAATGTATAGATGTCCAATTCTCGATGATGCCTCACAGAACAATCTCCATAAGGGATTTCATAGGATAAACTGCTCCAGGAGTCTGGCTCTCTAGCATTCTCCCTGCAAGCAAGTAAACTCTGGTTAATATATAAACACAATCTCCCAATGTGTAGGTTTAACCCAGCAAATATCACATCATATTTCTAACCTGACTGCTATTAAGGCTCTATAGCAAATTTTTGGTTTATATAGCTCCCCAATAATACAGGAATATAACAAATTTCTCTATCCTCCTCATAAGAGATTACAAATTGGGCAAATGGAAACCACAGGATTCCTCCCTAAAGACATTCTTTTGATTAAGATAAAGAGAAGTGTAGGATCTTAAAATAGCTGATATTATGCTAACAACCAAATAATGTGTTAAGAAAGATGGCTTTAGCCTGGTTTCCAATAGTAGCAAGATTTATTAAAAATTGCTGTTTAACAGATTATACCTTACACTAATTACAGATTATATGGGAAGAAATACCCAGTTGCTACAACCCCTTTAATGGTACTTTAACATTTGTAATGAGTGGAGGAAACACCCTCAAACTTCTTGAAGTCAATTCCACAGAGAAAACTATAAAATGCCTTATATTATCCTTATTAATATAATTATAAGATTCTGTTTTGAATCATTAATTTATTTTTAATTTAAAGAAGAAACAGGGCTGGGGTGTAGCTCATTGATAGATTGCTTGCCTAGTATGTATAAGGCCCTGGGTTCAATTCACAGCACCACTAAAAATAAACAACAATAAACAAAAAACTGTGCTGATTTCATTACAAACATATATACAAATAAAATTGACAAGGGTACAGGCATATAACAAAGCTTTCTGGCATGGGCCTCAAAGCATGAAGTCTCTATATAGTTCCACTATTAAAAGTCAGTTGTTTGGATCAAGGCAAGTGAATTTGTTTTGTAAGGGCCACAGTACCTCTAATTCTACCCTTGCTTCTATAAGACACACTCATAATGCTTGCATGAAACACAAACCAAAATGTCTATTGTGTTTTTCACAGCAGATGAAGGAATTTCAGGGCACAAGATAAACCAGCAATGAAAGCAGACAATGGTACACCATACAACCTCATATTCCCAATTACAGTATTTTGGCACACATTTCAAGTGTTATGCAGCCTTTTCAGTGTTCAACAGAAGTATAAAAATTTCTAAAGTTCTGATCCTTGGTGTCACTGTCCATTCTTGTTAGTTTGATATAAGGTGTAATGACAGAGTTGGAGATTTCTGAATTCAAACGACAGGGCTGTTATTTCCTAGCTACATGATGTTAGTCTCTTAATTTCTTTGGGTCTGCATTACATAATGCACACGAAGGGATTTTCAAGAATTAGAATACAAAGAACTATGTCTTTACTATTTGGCATGGAAAAATAAAAAAATGATGTTGCCTATTACTCCTTCTGCTTTCATTCACTTAAAAATAGTTCCTAGTATGCCTTCCTTCCTTGTTCATCTTCTTTTCTGTATTTATCAGAAAATCCTATTTCTTCTTAAAGCTTTAAAAATACTGAAAACAGTTCTCAAACATCATTCTGAGTAGATACCTAGTAGCTCAAATATTAGGTACAACAATAAGATTATGCTATTAATCCTTCCCTCCTTATCTGAAATGTTCTTTATTTTTTTCTTTTCTTATAACACTGGTGTTTTGGGTTCCTCATATTATATTTCACCTAAGCAAACAGTACATTGGTAAAGTATCTTAAGAGATTATGGGGGAAGAGAAAGGTTATATATGACATCAAAGTCATGTTTTGAAATGAAAGAAACTAAAAAATCAAGAGAGAGACACAAATAATTCAATTGTCTCTCCAGAAACTTTTTTACCTCATAAATCATACCTGTCATTAATAACTCAACTTGAGAACAAATGATATTTTAAGAGTGTGGTGGAGTGAAATGCCTTTTAAAAAAGTATAAAAGCATGCACTTCAGGGTAACAATGAAGGCTATTGCAAAGAACACTATTGCAATTTCCATACTGAAGAATGACTACCTAAACCAGGTGCAGTGGCGCATGCCTGTAATTCCAGCAGCTCTGGAGGCTGAGGCAGAAGAAGAGTGAGAGTTCATAGCCAGCCTCAGCAATTTAGCAGGGTCCTATGCAACACAGGAGACCCTGTCTCTAAATAAAACATAAGAAAGGGCTGGGAATGTAAGGCACCCCTAGGCCTAGTTCTCATATCTCCCAAAACAGGGTACCTAATAGTTGCTTAAAATAAGACTGGCATATACTGTGCTAAATGTTTTATGCATTTATTTATGTATTTTATATATTTATGAATTTGTCAAGCTACTCTACTTTGGGTAAAACGACCTCTAATAAAAAGTACCTACCGATAAGTTAGACCCTTAAAAGTTCAATGGAATGGCTCAAAAAAAAAAAAAAAAAATCAGTTACACCAAATGAGAAAGAGACAATTTCTCTGTAAACTCAATTTTCAAGCTGAGTTGTTTAATTCTTAAATTGTTCCATTTCTATTCTTTAAACCTTGGGAAGTCCCTGTCTCTGACCACAAGTTATTTACATTCTACCTCTCCCATCCTGACCTTCCAGAGGAAGGTGCTTTGGTTGTCAAGTTACCTCCAGGTACCAACTTTTCAATCTCTCATTTCGTTGTCCCTATGGACTGTTGTTGCTTCTCAGTTCCGCTAAAGACCTGTCACTGCAATTATTTTCTCACTGGCTTCCATGAATGTCTGTTGCTACTGACATTCATCAAAACCCATCTTATCCTACAGGTCTGAGTAAATCCCACTATTAATTCATTCAGCAAGTATTTATTTGCCGGGCACTATTCAAGGTGCTGGTGAAACAAAACCAACATCCCTCTTCTGTTGAGAGCTTATATATTCAACAAGGGAGAAAAGGGCAATCAAGACAAGTAAGTCACCTAGAAGATAGCAAGTATTATAGAGAAAAGCACAGCAGGGATGAATCTTGCAATTTGAAACATGGTAACATTTAAATAAATATATCTCCTGCTCTGAATTAAACCTGTATAAAAACCTTTACTAAGTCCACTAAAAAAAAGCTGGCAAAGCTCTATGCATAAGAATGTTTGCAGCAACTTTAGGTATTGTAGCATTAAAAACTGAAAACAATGGAGGAGGAGCCCAGCCTCCCGCCTGTGCGGTAGACAGACCACCCCAACTGGAGGAGGGGCCCAGCCGCCCACCTGTGTGGTCACCTGACCGAGCTCTGGACAAACATAAGGTCTCCCCAACACCCCCCACCTCATCAAACACCTTATGAGAAAAACTGATGGAACTCATCTTGGAAAATCCAACCAACCCTTAAAACCCATAAACCGGTGGGCGTGGCTACCAGCTCGGTTCTGCAGCGGATCAGGCACCTGGTTTACATCAGAGAATAAGAGTAGAGAGTCCACAGGTGGAAGCTCAAGTCCTCTCACACTGACTACCAACACCACCCTGAACGCAGAGACTCAAGCTAGGAATAGACAACACCACCTACTGGAAGAAAAGAAAACAGAGTTCTGAGAGACTTTTTTTTCTTTTTCTTTTTTCTTTTTTTCTCTTCTCTCTCTCTTTTCATCCATTCATCCAGTCTTCTCTACCCTTCCCCCTCTGGTCCTCACAACCTCAACATATGTGAAACCAAGAATTGTGCATGGAAAAGGTCTTTAATAACTAAACCACCAGAATATATAATATAGAGGAATTGCATATGCCCCACCTCCCTCCCCTCCTTTTATTTCTTTTCTTTTTTCTCTTATTTTCTTTTTCCCGCTCTCTTTTTTCTCTCTCTTTCCTTGATATATGTTTTTCTCCTTCTTACTCCCTCTATCCCACTTGCAACCCCCTAAATTTTACTATTTATAAGTAGGGTAATCTTATAAATACAGATAGGAGTTTGAATCTATACATTCTTCCATAAATTACCCATCGATTGGTTAGAGCTCTCCAAAGTTACTAAGTTAGATTAACCCCATACCCTCACTCCATTCCCCCTAATTATAACATCCTACACCTGAAATTCAGTTTTCTTCATGCTCCCAGAGACGGTATGCCTTTCATGAAACTAATGACTATATTTGTAAATGATAATCGAAACCAACATTTGTAGACATACAGTCTAGCTATAAATGTAGTAATAAGGAAAACGTGTGCTTAGATGATGTACTATTGATATTGGGAACTGTTAACATTGTCTTTCTCCACAAAAGGGAGACTTTGCAACTACACAAGAGAAATATAAATATAGAGGGGGAAAATCAATAACACAACAGTTTCACAAAGCAGAAAGAAACGTGAGCAGTATGAAAAGACAAGGAAAGAAAGGACCACAGCAATGCAGTTCAACTCAACTTTAAAAGAGGTAATATCTGCAGCAGATTGAATGTCAGATAAAGAATTCAGGATATACATGCTTCAGATGATCTGGAGTCTCAAGGAAGACATTAGACAGCAAAATCAGACAATGAAAGATCACTTCGACAATGAATTATATAAACAAATCCAAGAAGCAAAACATCAACTATACAGGGAGACAGAGGTTATTTAAAAAAAAAAAAAACCAGAAATCCTGGAAATTCAGGAAGCAAAAAACCAAATTAAAAACTCAAATGAGAGTATTACCAGCAGAGTAGAACACTTAGATGATAGAATGATGACAATGAAGACAAAATATTTCAACTTGAAAAGAACATAGACAGCTCAGCGAGACTGTTAAGAAACCATGAGCAGAACATCCAAGAAATATGGGATAACATAAAGAGACTAAATTTAAGAATTCTTGGGATACAGGAAGGTATAGAGGTCCAAACCAAAAGAATGAGCAATCTGGTCAATGAAATAATATGAGAAAACTTCCCAGACTTGAAGAATGAAACAGAATCCCAAATCCTAGAAGCATACAGTACGCCGAATGTGCAAAATCATAAAAGATTCACAACAAGACACATTATAATGAAGATGCCCAAAATACAGAATAAGGAGAGAATTTTAAAAGCTACAAGAGAAAGGAAGCAGATTACATTTAGGGGTAAACCAATCAGGATAACAGCTGATCTTTCAACACAGACTCTGAAAGCTAGAAGACCCTGGAACAACATATTTCAAACGCTGAAAGAAAATGGGCTCCAACCAAGAATCGTGTATCCAGTGAAATTAAGCTTCAGGATGGAAGATGAAATGAAAACCTTCCATGATAAGCAAAAGTTAAAAGAATTTGCAGCTAAAAAACCAGCTCTTCAAAACATCCTCAGCAAAACATTACAGAAAGAGGAAATGAAAAATAACAATGAAAACCAACAGCGGGAGGTAGTACATAAAGGAAAAAATAATCAAAGAGGAAAAACAAATCATGTTAAGTAACATAAATAAACAAATATGGCTGGAAGTACAAACTATATCTCAATAGTAACCCTAAATATTAATGGCTTAAACTCACCAATCAAGAGACACAGGCTAGTAGAATGGATCAAAAAAAAAAAAAAAAAAAAAAAGATCCAACAATATGCTGCCTACAGGAGACGCATGTGAAAGGAAAAGACATACATGGGCTGAAGGTGAAAGGTTGGGAAAAATCATATCACTCATATGGACCTCGGAAACAAGCAGGAGTGTCCATACTCATATCAAATAAAATAGACTTCACGCCAAAGTTAATCAAAAGGGATAAAGAAGGACATTACATACTGCTCAAGGGAACCATACACCAACAAGACATAACAATCATAAATATATACGCCCCAAACAATGGTGGAGCTATGTTCATCAAACAAACTCTTCT
>NW_026000196.1:8932485-9032433 GCF_001458135.2 Marmota marmota marmota
TTTTTTTTTTTTTTTTTTGCTGCGCCCAGGGCCTTGCATATGCCTAGCAAATGCTCTACTGCTCTAGGTAGGTTTCCTAAATGTAAGTGTTGTAATCCACTGCTGCAGGTGATAACTGTACAAAGGAAAGTTCTTCAGTTTCAACCCACTGGACTGTCTCTCTCTCTCTCTCTCTCTCTCTCTCTCTCTCTCTCCAGACATACATACACATACACACATGCAAGTGTGTGTGTGTGTGTGTATATATATATATATATACACATACACACACATATACATATATACATATATATACACACATATACAGTGAAGTTTATTCAGCCATAAAGAATGAAATCATGCCATCTGCCCAATAACGGCTAGAACTGGAGGTTATCATGTTAAGTGAAAGTGGCCAGTCACAGGAAGGTGTGTGTGTGTGTGTGTGTGTGTGTATACACACACACACACACACACACACACACATTTTTTTTCCTTCACATGTGGAAACAAATGAAAACAGAAGGTGTAGGAGAGGGGAATGGTATAAGGAAAGAGGAAAGAAAGGGGAGGACAAAAGAGGGTAGTAGGGAGAGTGAATACCACATATGATACATGCTATATGGAAATGTCAGTAAGGTTCATTAATTTTACAATTAATATGACTGGGTATTTATAATATCAAAGAAATACAAAGGGAATAAACAACCCCAACTGAAAATTTAGTTAATATTAAAATTAGAACTTCATTCAGATAAAAATGACAGAATCTTAAAAAGCTTAAAGGACCTCATAAAGTACCTACACATAAAAAAAAATCAACATACTTCTTATTCATATTCACACTCTATTCTAAACCAAAAACTAAGTAAATGACACTTTATTTAAAGTAAATAAATGTTGTGCTTAATGAATGCCAATTTATAACATTCATTTAGTCCTTTTAATTCATTTAGTAGCTCCATCATATTTAATATGATGAGTAGGAATTTGGGAATAAAGGGAGAGATACTAAGTCTCAAAGGAAATGCCCATAAACCACTGAAATGCAGAAAACACATATGAACCACTGAAATACAGAAAGTACCCAATAATGCCTAGCACACAGTAGATAGTCAAAAACTATTAGGACCCTATCTACTCAGCATACCACCAATAAATAATGAATTAATACATCTGTATTCAAATGTATGAACTGGCCCAGAGCTTGTAATCACCTCATTATATTAAATGCTGCTTTCAGAAGAAAGGGGTGATCTTTATAAGGAATGCCTCAGAGTGCCCACATTAAGAAGCATTCAAGGTCATGTTAGGGCAGAATGTAGCAAAGAGGTCTTAGGAAAAACAACTTTGTGAGTCGAAAGAATATCCACTTCAGGCACAACATTTAACTTACATACATACATACATACATACATACATACATGAATAAAAGAAAATTCCAAAGTCCACCATCTGATTGATTACTCAACAGAATAAGCACTAATGAGAGTCTGTGACAATATAGGAGAAATGCCTAGCCCGGATTCTCACTGCCTCGCTGTTTTCAAATTAAGCACATTCTACTGAAACAACATCAACTCTGACATGTTCAAAAATGTTAGGCCCACACTGTGCACCACACTATTCAGAAACTGACACCATTCAGTACTTATCTTTTTCCTAAGGGTGAAAGAATACTCTACTTGCCATAGTGATTCACTACAAATTTATCTAATTATGTTGAACTGAGATTTCCATAGAGGTGAAACTGGTGGTATGATGGAAAAAGCATGGGTATTGAGGTCTGAATAGACTCATTTATACCATGGTCCATTTAAGACAAGTGATTTAGCTACTATGAGGCAGGTTTTTATTTTTCCCCATTTGGTTTAAAAAAAAAAAAAAAAGAGGGTCTGACAGTTGACATAAGGATTCAAAATATGTAAATACAGATATGTGAACTTTTTACATTCACAAGTATTCATTAAACAGTATTTATTTTCTTTCACAAACAAGGAGGGATATAACCATAACCACTTCCTTTTATCAATAATATTGATACATTATACATTGATATATATATGGAGTATTGATATATGTATCAAGTTAAAGCATCATGCCCTTTGTATGAATCATCCCAATTATTCCCTTAACTATCTTTTGTGAAGGAGAATATTACTATCCTAATTTGCAGAGGAGGAAATTTTATGGGAAACCGAATACCTTGATTTAAAGCTATTAAGTAATGGAGCCCAGATTTCAGCTAACAATCTTATACTACCACACAAAACTAACTCTCCTGCCTATTTTATAATCAGAGAATGCAGACCAAAACAAAGAAAAAATTTTTCAATATATATTTTGGTGAACAGCAAACAAGTTCTAGATCACCATGGCTTCCATGAACATTTTTCTCTCCTGCTTTTTATACAGAGGGTCTACATCAGCTAGCTTACTACAACAGCTCCCTGAATTTTAGAGTGCCACACTCCTCTAATAGCCCAAGCTGTGTTCTAGTATCACCTTACCACATTTTTTTCAAGATATTATAAAAATATTTATTGCAATCAGTCTAGTTAAGCCACCAAACCCAGTTCAACAAATAACTCTCAGGAAGTAATTTTCACATGCAATGTTAAGCCCAGTTTTCTTAAAGTAACATATTAACCTTGACTGTACTTTAAAAATGGTTAGAAGGATTTTTAAAAATCCTTATGTCCAGATCACACCCATTAAATAAAAAAATCTCTAAAGGTGACCCTCAGGTATCAGTGTTTCAAAACTCCCCAGGAGATTCTAATGTAATTTGAATCCTCTGGGGACTAATGTGTAGCGCCAAGGTTGGAAAATGCCATCTTAAAGCACCTGCCACATGATTTTAAAAAAGAAAAGCAGAGCTAAGGCTGAAAAGACTGCAATGAATACGAGAACAGAAAATATTATATCCTGTGTTCTAACTAAACAATTCCTTGGAATGTACCCAAGGAAATAATTTAACAGAAGCAAAAAAAAAAAAAAAAAACAGAAGTGGAAAAAAAGTTTCACTACAGTGGTTATTAAAATTTTAAATTTTTGAAAACCAGAGGTTGACTACCATCCAGCATTAGTTGCCAAGTATTAAAATCAGAAGTAACTACCATGCATCAGGTACTAAGTATTCATAATAAAATGTTACAGAGCCGCAAAATAATTACAAAAGTCAAAGAAATACATAACATTATAATAAAGTGAAAAATATCAGATTGCAAAATGTAATATCAGCTGCAATTGTTCAAAAACCTACAATGTGGGAGTTAATCTTTTAACGAAAAAAGCTTATTGTGATGGCATTATAAACATTATTATATATAATTTCTTTAAAAAAAAAAAATTTGCTGGCTGGCCTAGGTCAGAGGATAGAAACAGTAGAGGTGTCATGGAAAGTTACTTGAAAGGAACACAGTAGAAATAAGCCATGACAGAGGTCTGGGCTTGGACTCCAACAAAGTTATATTTAGTTTATGCCCACACCAACAACAGGCACATCAAACAGATCCTCACCCAGGAACAATCCTGATTAACTAATCTCTGTTCAATAATGCACTGTCTCTTTTCCAACCATGGCTCTCCAGATGGGATAGGCTATCTAAGTAATTATAAGGTAGAAGTGGGTAAAAAGGAATTTCTATTGTTACTCAGATTTACAGCTGATCTTTGAGCAACATTGGGGCTCAGGTGCTCACCTTAGGCAACTGAAAGCCTGTGTATAATTTTTTACTTCTTCCAAACTTAACTTATAGCCTACTGTTGATTGGAAGCTTTACCAATAACATAAACAATCAATTAACACATTTCATGTTATTTGTATTGTAGATGGTGAAAAATACATAAGAACCTCAAGAGATTACTTTTTACTGTGATATGTAATTAACTAGAGAGAATTTACTGAAAAGACAAATTGCTCATGTGGAAATGATTAGTATCAGTGTTTTAAATGAATACTTGCAACAGTTAAGCTCACAGCAAAAGCAACAGTACAGTTAAATCTATGCACTTTGGATTTAATACTGCATTTTTACATTGGCTTACATTTCTCTCAACTTTGGTACTAGGTACAGTTTGGGTTTCTGCACCTAAGTCTTTACAGATTTTAAATTTTATAATAGACTTGTATATATTTTATGATTGTAAATGTGTTAGCTTTTTGCTGCTATGAACAAAATACCCAACAAGAACAACTTAGAGGAGATGCCTCACGGTTTTAGACGTTTCAATCCATGTTAGTCATCTCCTCTGCTCTGGGCCCCAAGTGAAGCACAACATCATGGTGAAAGGGTACAGTGGAGGAAAACTACTCAGCTGGTAGCAGTTAGAAAGCAGAGAGGGGAAGAGCTTTCCAGGGACAGCTTATAGCCAAACCACAATAGTAAATGATAAAATGGACTACTATGTATGTTTTATGCATTCATAACATACACCTAATTCTGTCTTAATTTTTTCATTATCTCCAGGCTATGAGGTTCATCTGTGCATTTTTTTCAAATTGTTGCAAATCTCCCAAAACCAAAATCCCCAAGAAGTGGACCTGCATGGTTCAAACCCATGTTGTTCAAATATGAAATGATAATCTCTGCCAGAGTTTATTTGCCTACACCATGATGATTTCTGGTTACTAACTACTTATTATAATTTTATGAATAAAGTTTATTTATTTATAGAAATTTATATGCTGCTTAAATAAGAAAAACACAGGCTACTGAGAATTATTTTGAGAGTGAGAACATATTGCTATTGTTAACCAAAATTAAATTCTACCCTGGGAAAGAGAAATGATTATAAAATAATCTGAAATTTGGGAATAACAGATTAACTGGGTAAAATAATTTCAAACTGTTGACACAGATGCGTCAAGAAGAAAAGTCCAAGCACGCAGAGACAGAACAGAGGGAGGGCAGGTTTGTCTTTAAAATATGAAGTTTTCTTTGGCTTTCTTATGAAGTAAAAACAAAAATCAAACAGCAATCCTTTGTTTCACTTTAAATAATCACAAGAGAAATAAATGCACATCTATTTCTTCCTGATTTATTACTGAAAATCATATTGAATCTTAATATTACAGAAAGATTAAGACCTACATATGAATCTGTAACTCCAAGTGGCATGGTAAACATTAAAATCAGTGGACTAATAAGTTTCCAATTGTGAGAATTCCATAATTCTAAGAATGAACAATTTATATACTTGTAGAAATTTACGCACATGCAGAAATCAGTAACTTTAAATAACCACAATAAAATTGGCACACTATAAGCTAGCTATTTCAGTGAAGAAATTTTTGCTCATTAGTTTGGGTAGGACCCCTATCTTCAAACATGAGGTTCACTTGCAATCAGGTTACTGTCACTTCAAGTAAGGTACCCATCAAATAAGTTTCTAAATGACATATATTTTTATAGAGCCCATTGACCTGATTGATTTTTCATAATTTATTATTAAAATGGATTAATCTTATCTAGAAGCAGTTAAGACAAATAGGTCATAATACACACACAATATTTTTAACTATATGTGACTTTTTCCTTGTCTCGTTTTTAAATTTCTATCTTTGCAAAAACATATAACACTTTATCTAGTCTCCCTGAAAAGAGCACTGTACAACAAGAAAACTTCTCAAATTATTTATGTAGAATCACAATTTTTAAAATTTCTAATTTATCACAGAAGTTAAAATTCCAAAAACAAATTACTAGATAAAACATGAGATTTAATGTCAACAGATCCTGCAGAAACAGGAAACAGGCTACTGGCAAGAGACAGAAAGTACAGCATGAAATGGCACAAATATATAGTGCCAACTATAGATCCACTGGACAAGGTTTCATTTTTTTAAGAAGGTATACTCTATATAGGCCTGTGTGAAGCTGAAAATTAACTGAATAACATTAAAGAACATTTTAAAAGTTCAGTTCCCAGTTGGTTTATTATTATTATTCAATCAAAAGTCATCCAAATGTCAATGTTAACAACCATGTCACAAAAAGCATGTGTAATTTACTGACTTGGTTTCCTTCAATCAAATGTGAAATACTGGGAGCAAATCACAGTACACAGTAAAAACAATACAACAGTAAAGCAGTAACCAGTTTTGTGGAGTACTCGCATCAAAAACATAATATTTAGTTTTCCAAGGGACAAGGCCAATATATCTGCATATAGATAAAACATAGAGCAGTAGTATGAATGGGGACAAAACACAACTTTTAAAACTCATTCCAAACAATCCATTCAATCTAGTATACTGTGTGGATTAATGAGCTAAAAGCAACGCTAAAAGTTTGCTTTTATGAAAAATAAATGCAAAGTATTTCTGTAGATTACATTTAAAAACAGCACTGAGGTATTCTAAACATTCAAATTTTAAGTTAAAAAAATTTCAAAAGCACATATTCTCTAAAAGTTCACAAACAAAAATCCCCAAAGATATTTATAGCTTAAGTATATAGAGAATTTTGATTTACAAAATTCTTCTCTTTACAGAGTCTAAATGCAAATCGATCATCTTATGACCTAGAGGACTAGGTCACTATATGAAGCAATTACTACTATTCCTCAATATATGGAAGTATATTAGCTCTATATGAATAATTGTTTCAAATATTCATACTGATCTTTTTCTACTAATGTTAAAATGCTTCCAAAATCCTGTTGAAAAGAATATGAGAGATGGCATGCCATTGTTTTAAAATATATTCTATCTGAAGCCTAGTATTCTCTATATTGTTTTTACGATTGTATTTCAAGATGCCTCTAACTATAGAAACTAGAAGTCTGGTGCTATATGTATCAAAATAAATCAGGTACACTTAGTGTTCCTCTGTTTTCATAAGTTTTGTAACATCCAAAACCTTTTCAACTGTAGAATAACACAAACCAGAGGTCATTCCTCAGAGACAGGGTTAAAGCATCCAAAACCCACAGCTGATGTATGTGGTACAATAAAAATTCAATACGCCCAAGGTGAATTTTAACGAATTTCCCAGCATCCTAGTGCTATGCATCAACCTTTCAACTCCTCTAGCATGTTGCTACTCAAAAACCTAAGCAAATAGTCAACCAACCAACCATGAGGCTTCATGCTCAGATAGATCGAAACCCCTTTTCTCATCCAACACCAGTTGTTCAGAGGAAATTCAAAGATGTCTCTTGTTGAATTACAGCAAAAAGCCAGAGAAAATGTCAGAGAGTGAACAATGAATAATAACAATGCAGTTTGGAAACTCATACTCACACATGCCTGCCCAAGCACCAGGAATATCTTAAGCCCATCCTATTTTAGTTTGGGCTTCATAGTACAGCTTTAAGAGTAGAGAAAAGCAGTCAGGTCAGTCCTCCCAAAAGGCATGTTTTGCTCTGAGTCTACTTCTGACAAGGAACTAAGCACCTACTTCCTTATTTGAAGACTACTGCAATATCTTCCACTCAACCACATTATGATATTGCTAAACTTCAGTGAGTTCTACAAATAACCCAATTTCACTGAAGTGGTCATGGACAGATTAAATTCCAAAAGGGGACAACTGGGTAAGGGGTTAAAAGCTGCTGCAAAATGAATGGGAAGCTACTCTCTCAGCTCCCTATTGGGGAGTCACTGCTAGGTTAAGTATAGTCACATAAACATTTGTGTATATACAGATTGACTAGGAATTTTAGCACCCATACTTTTTTCTTCTCCCTTCCTTTTATTTCTTTTTTCTTTTCTTTCTTTTTTTTTTTTTTGGCGGGAAGGGGGCCATTGCAGGGGTATATTAATCCTTTTTACTACTACTATAGTGAAATATCTGAGTATTATAAAGAAAAGAGTTTATTTAGCTCATAGTGTAACAGGCTTAAAAGTTCAATCTGCACACACTTGCTCTGGCAAGGGCCTCCTTACCTGCATCACCTTATTATGGTGGATGCCACCAAAATGGTGGAAACACGTGTACAAGCAAGAGATCATAATACAAGAAGCCACAGAGGATTTGAGGGGTCAGGTTCCGGTTTTTTTAAACAACTCATGCTCATGAAAACTCCCAGTAGACCTCACCTCTTATTACTGCCACACTCAGGTCTAAGCTTTCAACATATAAACCCTTGGGTTCAAACATGCAAACCATAGCAGTGGACACAGAACTGTCACTCTCCCCTGAAAAATAAGCAAAGGGAGAATGTAAATGACATAAAAAGGCAAGAAACCATATCATTTCGGCCCTACTCTGTATTATCATTAGTTTATTCTAAACTTTGTCCTTTAAATATTAACAACATATAGCCTTACATGGTAAGGTTTAGAACATAAGCTGGAACATTATACAGACTTGGTTTGATTCCTTCCTGAAACATCACCACATTATGACTGTATTCTTCCTGCACTTCAATTTCTTTGGTAAATTAGGAATACTAAGTTTGTTGTGAGGATCAAATGAACATGAATACACAGTAGTAGCTCAATATCTGGTCCTCCAAAATTAAATACAAATTCTGACTATGGGGTATATCATAAGGCTAACGTAATTCCAATGATCCAAAAAGAAGGGAATTGCTGAGTATTTGATTAAAAAAAAAAAAAAGGCACAAGCATCTTGACCTGTCAGGCAACCATCCCTACATCACCTACCACTATTTATTTCCCCACAAAATCCAAGTGAAAAACGGGACTCAATTTCCCTGCTAAGTTTCTAAGAACCTTTCAAGCATGTTCTCATTTAATCCTAATAAATCTATCAGCTACATTTCCCCATTACAGAACAGGAAACTGAGGCCCACTGATGCTAAACAATAATAGCGCACCCAAGTTCAGTTCTGCCATTTTTAAGCCCAGCTGGATGTTTACTGAGCATTTGTGATAAGACAATAAAAGCAACCACAGAAGTTCCCATCATAGCAATAAAGCTGTACCACTAGTATAAGAAATATTATCAAAATAAATACTCTATAAGTATTCTCTACATAATTTAAAAACTAATCTCCTTATGTGATTTCTATGCAGAAATTCTAATGGCTAGCAAAAGCATAAAATATATACTTAACATAATTTATTATAAACTTAATATAACTTAATATAAACTAAAATGCTAGAATAAGTATTGATTGTAAAAACTGTTAATGCAACATGCAAAAACAACAGTTTTCAAACAGTTAAAAAGAATTAGTTTGACAATTATCAGCACTGAAAGAATACGCTGGCTAGATTACTTTACGTTTTCTCTTTTTTAAGCCAACGAATGTTTATAAAAATGTAAGTGGTACGAGAAAGAATTATAGATATCAGGTTATATAAAAACTTGAGTTTGGTTGGGTGTGGTGGCATATACCTATAGTCCTAGTGACTGAGGCTGGGACAGAAGGATTTCAACTTTGAGGCCAGCCTAGGAAAGACCCTATTTCAAAATTTTTAAAAAGGACAGGAGCTATAGTGCAGGGGTAAAGCAGCCCCAGATTCTATTCCCAGTGTTGCAGAATAATAATAAAACTTTTTTAAAAATTGTATCAACTAGTTTATTTTCATGTAATTATTTTTTGTAAATATTTTGTAAATATATATATGACAGCAGTGGTGGAAACCAATTTCAGCCGCTAAAGGATTTTTTTTAAATTTGCTGAATGAAGAATCCTAATATAAAATTCCTCTTAGAAATCATGTTACTAAAATCTTTTCTGAATTATAACAGCCTACAATCCAACTATTTGAGAGACTGCTGATGTGACAGGAGAAAAAGTATACGCAGTTTAATAACTGAAGAACAATCTAAAAGTTAGTAACATTGAGAAATTATTGTCCTTCTCCTATAAGGTGAAATGTTTAAAAACAGAATTGGTAAATTTTAATAAATGAATACAGTTGATTATTATTATGTCATTTATTGTTCTATCATACAACTGGTGATATTCAACTTTGTCTAAATATTGACTTTTAGCTAAAATGCTTACTCAATACACTACACCTATTTTGTGTTCCTTGTTTGTACTTTTAATAATAAATGCAGGTAAAATTTTAAAATTATTCTTTCAACTGGCATGCCTTTTTGAAAACTTCAAAACTGACCAAATAAAAATAATGTGAGTGATTACTTAAATGGTTTGAGATTTGTTTAGAGAATAGAAGGTACCAACTGATCCTTCATCTTCTCATATTCACCTATCAAGTCCAGGTCAATATTTTCTCCCACGTAAGCCTACAGTGAAGTCAGAAACAAGTGTTTTCAAAATCACATGCTGTTGCCAAGGAGAATTTGAAAACTCTGAGGCCCAAATGTCACATGGCCACAGAGAATGAACAAATGCTCAGACCATTTACACTCATAGAGCAGAAAGAGAAAAGCAGTGTATGGAAAGAAATACAAGACACTTGGAAAGGTTTTGTGCGTTAAACTAACTTCCAATACCCAACTTTTTTCGTGGAAAGTCCAAGGCAGTGTAAAAGTTGATGGACTTTGGAGATGTTCAAATTTCAGTTTCATCACTTACCAGCTGTGGCAATTTTCTTGTGAAATGGGGATAATGTCCTCATCTCCAAAGAGACAGGGAGAAGATAATATGAGAATTTATGCAAGATGCCTAGGACAAATACAATAAATGGTAACTACAGTTACTGTCTTATCAGTACAATATTATCCTCAGAAAATCTATTTTGTAATTTTACAGTATGTTGCCAGAAACAGCAATACTGAGATTATTAGCTGAATGGCTTAAAAAACACATGAATTTCAAAATTCTTCGTCATTCAGTAGAAAAATTACAAAAAGAAAAAAGACGACACTAAAAACCAGATCACTGAATCATCATAGTTAGACTCTCTGGGTCTATTTTCTCAAGTGTAGAAGAACACTAACTGTACTAACTATACCTTAAAGATTTGTGGAGAGGTTTTAAATGAGAACACATACACAGCACTAAATGCAGCATTCATGCATAATACAAAGCAGGTATTTGTATTTAATAAATGTTAGTGCTGTTCCCCATCTCTAGTTTCCACCCACTTCCACCACTTCATTTTTACCAAAACACAAAGACCCAGATCACACAGTGACAAAGGAGGTCAGATAGATTCACAGTGAGATAAAGAAATAGGACTTAGGCCAGAAAAATGTCCAGTCATTTCAAATCCGGTTCTCAGGCCATGATTCTGAAGGTTAAGTTTGTACACCCCTACCCCCACCTTTTTTTTCTCCATCCTTTTCCCCTTAAGCAAAACCAAAGGTCCCAATCTCGTTCTGCACTGGATAGACTACTGAGGACCCACAGTCAAGTATTTGAAGAGGACCATGAAATCACTATGCTGACCAAACATCTTGTGTAATAGTACTTGACTTTAGTATGAAAATATGTATACTTGAGTAGCTTTTATACTTCCTGACCCTGAAGCCATGTTTTCCCGTGTAAGCATCTCAAAGGAAGAACTTGAGAACTTACAGGGACAAAACCTCTCAGGGGTTTGTCCCTGTAAGTTCTCAGGGGTCAGCACTGCCTACTACAATGGGCAATGACTGAGCACCTAGTGCTAGCCAGGCTGGGTCGGTGTTTTGCACATTCTCAAGAATCTTCTCAAACTGGACAGATTAGTGGACTTTGGATCTAAGCCTAGTTTCTGATACTTTGTGACCTTGAGCAAGACATTTCACTTCTCTCACCTAGATAATACCACCTACTCTACCCATTCATCTGGCCATAGTGAGAATCAAAATGTAAAACAATAGCTTAAGTGTAATCAATAATTCTTTAAAATGATGGGAAATATAAAGGTAAAATTATTATAGTAAGGACCATGTTTTCTTCAGCAAAAATAGAGAAGAGGTGCTAAATGAAAACCATATAGCACTTTCAAAATTAAGTACTATTTCATCCAGTATATCAGTAGCTTCTTTCTGAGTCTCTTCTTTCCCCTCACATTCCTGTAGGGGAAGAATATGGGCCCTGGAATTCCACAGATGTCTATGCAAGAGTAGCTCTAATACTTTACTCTAATAGGCTTGGGGAGTCACTTTACTCTCAAGCTTCCACATTCTACCCGTAAAACAAATTAACTTTAGGACAGTCATCATAAGGCTGAAATAAAATTATATCTGTAATTTACCAACTATGGATTCCAGTGCACTATAGGCACTCAATAAATAAAGATTTGTTGAACTGATACAAAAAAATGATACAAAGTTTATGAGGACAAATACTTTTAAATTGGCTCTCAAGGGACATGTTGGAGCATTTTAGCTCCAACAACCTTGAGATGTAGGCCGAATTGTATTATCAATAAGCAATGAGAAACACGAGACTCAGAATGAATAGGTGATTTTTTTCCCAAATCATATAAGCTACTAAATGAGAAAGCTTAGATTTTAATTAAACTCTTCACCTCTCAGCAGTTCATATCGCACTCTCTCTCTCTCTTCAAACTTGAAATACTTACGGATCTACAAATGACCAGAATCTGCATGAAAAGCCCCAATTTTTCAGCAGGCCATCTGCTATCATTCTTCGAGGTAGATATTATCATCTTTTATTTATACAATGAAGAAATCAAGGCTTAAAGAGGAGAATTATTTAGTATATATCTGATATTTTTAGCTGTATTATTATAACAAATATAACAAATATAGTAATACATATTATAATATTAAATATTATAATGAATATAATAATACAGCTAAAAATGGCAGAGCCAAAATGCAAACTTAGATTTGACTTCCAAGTTTGCATATTTAGAGCTGCCTCTTATCCTCAGTTTGGCCCTTCCCCACATGAGCAGTCCAGGTCCTAAAATTCCTTCTTTGTGATGTGCAATTTATCAGCTATATATGATAACATTTGGCTTTAATATTCTCATCTTAGATGACACCAATGCCACATTCATCTCAAGTAGTCACTTCCTAGCATTTTACCAAGAGCCTACAGACCAGGATTCTGTCCCTACTTTATCCCATCACTAGCTAGGTGACCTTGGGTGGGGTCTTCAGATTGGGGAAGACTGTGCACCTAAAGCAGGAACAGGATTAGGTGTAATCTTCTGGGGGTTAAGATTTCTCAAAAACCTGGTAACATTTTATTTAAGGTGAATTCTCAGATCATAAATATATTTGTATCATAATATAAAATCAAAATTTAAACTAAAGGAGTAATAAGTCAATAAAATCTCCCTTCCCTGCAGGCTGGGGTTGTGGCTCAGTGGCACAACGCTTGTCTAGCATGTGTGAGGCACTGGGTTCAATCCTCATTACGACATATAAATAAAATAAAAGGGGCTGGGGCTGGGGCTGAGCAGTACAGCACTTGCCTCGTACATGTGAGGCACTGGGTTCAAAACTCAGCACCACATAAAAATAAATAAAAGATGTTGTGTCCATATACAACTAAAAAAAATTTTTTTTAAAAAGTATTGTGTCCATCTACAATGAAGAATATTAAAAAAAAAATGTAGTCAAATTTAACCCGTTTGGATCAGTTTCCTCATCTGATAAAGATGATATTTCTCTTTTTTAAGGGCTGAATAATATTCCATTTCATTTAAACATATTTTCTTTATCTGCTGAGTGTCATTTAGGGTATTCCCATCTTTTGGCTATGCATGGACTTTTTTTTTTTTTTAACAATAACTATATATGCATGGGGTACAATGTGATGTTTTGATATATGTATATAAATGTATTATCGAAAGATTAATCAAGTAACTTAACATGGCATCACTTTACCTACTTATTTTTTGTGATGAGAACATTTAAAATCTAATCTTTCCGCAATTATTATCTGACCCATGCTACAACATAAGGATATTATGCTAGGTGAAAGAAGTCAGACATAGAAGGACAAATACTGAATGATTCTCACTAGAACTGGAAAATTCTTGGAGGTAGAAAGTAGAACAGAGTTTACTAGGGGCTGGGGAAAGAGACTAAAAGGGAAGTAAGTACTTTATGGGTATAGTGTTTTGGTTTGGGGTTATGAAAAAGTTCTGGAAATGGATAGTGGTGATGGTTAAACATCATTGTGAATCATACACCTTAAAATGATTAAAAGAGTTAAATTTTATGGTATATGAATACACACCAAAAAGAACATAGGGAGTAGCCAAAAAAAAAAAAAACCTGTTTGAAATTCTAGCAAAGACTGCCGGTACCACAGTAAGATGGAGGGATTTGGAGAATCACCTCCTTATCATTTCTTAATTGTTAGCTGTGACTCAGCACTTTTTCTAGGCTTCAGAGCATTAACAGTTCAGAAGAATTCAAATTAAGAGCTAGACTTGCAGCAAGATGCTCATACTCTCCTATCAAAGTCCTCTACTTAGAGATTTCTCAAGTTGGTTTTCCCTTACCTCTCTCCCTTCAAAAGAAAAAACTGGTTTTTCCACATTTAACAGGGCAGTACTTTAAAGTAAGCAAAAATTCTCCAAGAATAAACATACTCTAGTTTTCTTAAAGCTGTGCTGCAATAACAGTCTTGTGACATCCCCTTCTAAGCATTATAACGAAGCTGTTGTAATCACTGTTTCCCCATTTTTGGATGGCAATCCTTAACCAACTCTGCTTCCCAGAAAGCATTCTGAGCTATAAAATCAAATTTAGAGGAAGTGCATTTGAACTTCACAACAGTATACAGAGTTAATTGTTTCATCTTCTGGAACAATACCTCCCTACCTCCCTTCCTGAGACCATGAGGCAAACAGCAGAATGAATCCAATCTCTGGCCAGATGGGAAGTACGAAGGAGTGGAACATATCACTCTCTGGAATACTGTCACACGGAAGCTCAGGTATCCAAAGCTCATTTGAGATAAAGAAAGCTCCCTCTACCACCATTGTATCTGTAGCACCCATCAGAAAGCTGTCTGCAAAGAAGCTTCCATCTGGCTTGACTGAGAAAGTTGTAAGTTTGAAAAATGAAAAAAGAAAAAACTGTTTATATAACTGTAAGTAGCATTACACTCTCAGATGTCTTCACAGTCCTTCCACACACTACCTTCTTCACACACTGCTAAAAATGATAAAATATAAAATTTAACCAAATTGAATCTGGCATGCGCAAATATCTGAGAATTTGGGAAAACTGCCTCATTTTAGAAGGGTCCTTCAATCATTAAAGAACACGGATGGTTTATTCTTGTTCGGATAATGTGGTAGAAAATATGATACGCATAAAACTAATAGAAAATATATTAAATAACAGAACCTTCTTAAAGTTTCTGACTTTTATAAATATTCCAATTAAAAAGTGTTGGCTGCTCCAATGTGCTTATTTCCCTATTTATACAAGGAAAAGAAGAAATAAATAAACCAAACTCTTCAAAATGTTTTGACTAACAACCATCCTCCAAAGGCCTCTTTCTTTAAAGAGTCAGATCAGAATTGAAACGATCGGAGCCAGAGACAAACAGGATTTCCTACTGCATGATTCCTAAACAATTCAGCCAGCTTTTTACTGATATTCATATTAAGAGACCATTGCTCTCAATTTTATTCACAGAAATTACATTCAAACCAAAATTCAATTGTTTATAATATTTTCTATAAGCAGTTATAATATGAAAGTAATACTTTTGACTAATCTTTCAAGTCTTAAGATATACCAGAAAAAAAAAAAGTGGATTAGGAAAACTTTCCTCTTATACAAAACCAAGATGAACCCTATACATTGGTAATGCTCTGTTACCCCCAGAGAAAAGATTAATTCTGAGTGTCTGGTAAAATGTAAGAGGTAAGAAGCAGGGAAGCAGGGGAGAAAATAGCAATAACTTACGTTTGTGTCCCTCAGATATTGAAGCAGTCAGTAGAAACAAGCTTACAAACCTCCAGGAGAAGGCAAGACACAGGGCTGAGGTGGTAATTCATGGCAAGCTCACAGGCAGATGATACCAAGTGGGTGGTACCATTATGAATCAGGAGGTGGAGCTGGCAATGGATGTGGGGAGGGAGAAAGAATAAGCACTCACTCAGTTAGAAGCTGGTGTAGCTGGTGATAACCTCTCTCCAAGGCCAAGCTCACAGGTGTTGCCCCTTCCTGGTTGTGGATGCTGAGAGCTCCGCGGCCACCCGGCTTCTGCAACAGGAACCATGTCAACCGCAGCAGTCCCAGCCGCACAGCAAAATGCATCAATGTCTCCCGGGGGCCACCATCTAAATTGGGAGAACATGAAAATAAATAAGAATATCAGAAGGGGAAAAAAAAAAAAAAACAGGACAAGCAAACAAACAAAAGACAAGTAAACACCACTACCTCCAAGTGCCTGATATTTTGAAGGTAAGCTATTGCACACAGCATGAAGACCTTTATTGAGGTCAAGTAGAATCGACCCCAAGTAAAGACAAAAGAAAGCTAGAAAAAAGTATGGGAAGTAAAATCTTACATAGGAGACGTTCCCACAAAAAGAATCAAGTTCTTTCTGTATTTTAACATTTGTTCAACAAATTTCACAATGAGGTTTATAAAGATGACTTCACACATGTTCTTTTCCTTTAAAAATACAAATAAATAATAAAGGCAGTCACACAAGATGGGACACAAGGGGAATAGCTGTTAGGACTTAGAATGGATGTATCATAAAGGGTGTAATTACATTTGAAAAGAACACCCAGACAAGAGTTGGCTAGTTAAACACTAAAAACAGGTTCTACCTGTTAAGTACACACAGGTCTTTTTATTCCCTGACATTAAGGGCACATGAAACGGCTGGCACTGCCAGCTTTTTGTTTGTTTGCATGTTTAATATGAAAAATAAATGCATCTGCAGGCATAATAAGACAGACAATACGCTAATAATTTCAGAAAGAAAAACATGTGCTTGGGGTTCTTCCACTTGAAACGAAGGCTCCTTCTTGGTATGAGTCACTATGAAAATGGTGGAATAAGCAAGGACTTCGGAGTCAGACAATTCTGGGTTCAAACCTGGTAGTTACCAGGCATGATTCATTTGCCTCTCTGAGCCTCACTTTCTTCATTCCTAGAGTAGTAGACCATCACTCAGAGATGTTGTTACAAATGAGAGGAGGCAAGTGAAATGTTAGTCTAATGACTGGCTGCAGCATGTACTCATTAAATGTCAGTTCTCCTTCTCCCTGCTCTCTGCCCAGTCCTCCTAGACTTCAAGTCACTTTCTGGGTTCACTAGCAACACCCTCTTCCTCAGTCATGCTCTTGACAGGACATAAGGCCACTTCAGGGCTGCTGAATGTCACCCCAAGAGGCTGTGCATTACTCAACTCCAGGGTTGGGCCTGCCTTCTTCCTCATGTTTTAGCTTTCACATCTCATTCTCCTGGCTTCCTTTGGGCCTCAACTTCTTCACTGAGCCCTGGGTTCAATCCCAAGTACAGGGGGGAAAAAAAGTTGATGCCCCATTACATGTGCAAGTACAAACTGTAATAATCAACACGTCTGAGGAGGTGGGTGGCAAGGACAGAAAGAACTCTCACAAAAAAATCAAACATTGTCATCTGACTTATGCTTTACAGTCGCTCACAAGCATTCTGACATTCCTATCAAAAACTAAGGAACGAATGAGGCACTTACTGACCAGGAAATGTGACAGTTTTCAGAGCTGGTTAATTCCAGCCTTAAAGGGAGATTAATACTTCCTTAAAGTAGATTTCTCCCCTCCCCCCTACCATTTTTAGTCCCTTATCTACTCCAAGTCAGTTTAGACTTTGAGTCACGAAATTTCAACAATAAGGCCGCATACCTGCTCAGAACCTGGCACCCTGATCCCTACACTAATCCTCCTCTAGTCTCCTTCTGAAGTTTTCAGTAATAGGTGCCACATCTGCTTTTAGCTAGCCTCATTCTGCAAACAACAGATTGAAAAAAAGTAATATGCAGTGAGGAACTGCTACATTCCATTTAGTGGGATATGTAGTTTATAGCAACATTTTCCCTTCTATTCTCACAATAACCCCATATGGTCTCACTGTCTTAATTTTGCAAATGAACATAAGTTCACAGAATTAATAGCTTGCCCACAACCAAAACGAGGATTTGAAAATTCTTCTATGACATGCATTACACATGTCAGCTTATTTAAATGTTCCCTTCTTCATTTTCCACACATTATTTTATCTTCACATAAGTCATCTGAATTAGGTTTGTAGAAGAGGTAGCCAAGGTACAAAGGAATTAACAAATTAACATATAAGTGGAATTTCTTCTAGTCTGTATTGTTTTAAGGGCATAAAAGCCCCACTCCTTGGTATTTTCCCAAAAGACTTAAACTCCACATACTATAGCAACACTGCCACTTCCATGTTTATAGCAGCACATTCACAATAATTATGAGATCAACCCAGATGCCTGTCAATAAATGAAAGGATTAAGAAATTGTGGTGTATACAAACATACACAAATGGAGTTCTACTCAGCCATAAAAAAGAATTAAATTGGGGCTGGGGTTTTAGCTCAGCAGCAGAGTGCTTGCCTGGCGCACGTTGAGGCACTGGGTTTGATCCTCAGCACCACATAAAAGTAAATAAATAAAGGTATTGTGTCCATCTTTAAAAAAAAAAAGAATTAAATTATGTCATTTGCTGGTAAATGGATGAAAATGAAGAATGTGATGCTAAATGAAATAAACCAAACTCAGAAACTCAAAGGTCAAATGTTCTCTCATATGCGGAAGCTAGGTAAAATAAAGGAAACAGTGGGGAGAAGATAGGATATTATAAAGAACTGATCAAATAGAAATTAATAGATGAGCAAAAAGTCAAGTAGATAAAAAAATAGGAGAGGGGAAGGAGGATAGGAGGAAAGGGGGAGAATCATCAACTGAAATCAATTTCCATGAATGTATGAGGTTGTTGGAATGAACCCAACTACTATGTATAACTTTAAAGCTCTAATTTAAAAAAAAGTATAGAAACTTTTACCCAAATTACTATCTTTAATACTGTTTTTTGTTCCTTTTGTCTCAAACTGCAAATCACCAATAACTCATGATAAATCCCCAATTCTCTATTCTCAGTTTCCGTATTTTCTCTTTAACGATTTGTGATTATTCCCCCCGTATTCTGAGAGCTACTCAACCTTTTTTTCCTGATCATTAACTGAATTTCCTACAAGCTCAATTGAGTTCTTCATCTCAATGTGAATTTAATTATGCCCTGGGATTCTGGGTGTCCTTGCAGCATTTCTACCAACTCCCTCTCCATCTATGCCCTTCCGATAGCTTCTTTTGCAGATGTAATTAATTAAAGCTCTTTTATCAATTGATTTAATAAGGGAGATTTATCCTGGTAAACATGGGGTAAGACCTGAGTGAATCAGTTGGAATTCTTTAAAAGCGGAGCTTAAAAAAAAAAAAAAGATAAAATAAAAGCAGGGCTTAGTTTTACCCTGGAGTAAGGACCTTGTCTATGGAGGACACCTTCAGCCTATGCCAATGCCTATGGAATTCCACACTGCTCAGGATCTCTCTTTTCTGAGGACCCAAGGACAATAGGTTTGGCCCATGTTGGTGGATTTGACCTTGTCCACTTATTTAGCCAGACTCCCCAGCTATTCATGAATCTTTAAATGTTTATTTCCCCTTCAGTTTTCCTTCTCTAGTTGAACCCTGACTCTTGAAACCTACATCTTGTTGCTTCTTTATCTTAACTCTATAAAAGGTCTGACTTCTTTGATCTTTTAAGACAAATGAAAAGTGTCTTCTAAATTTTGCTTTGGTTTCTTAAAGAAAACCATTCTCACAGTATTCCACATGAATACTTACGATATTTTTTTCTTTATACCGAATGGTAATTCACTGAACCCATGCTGGCAGGTTATCCTGTTTAGGCCTCTCTGAAGGCCTAGCTTTTCTGCACAGAATGGGATTCCAAAATCACCATTCATTCTTACTATTCTGGACTGCCTCATAAATAAACCTAAAGTCTCATATAATGCAGGAATTCTCACACTAAATGAGAAAGTAAAAACACTCTTAATTTGACAGTGTGACAAAAGGAACTTTTTCTAAAACAAGACTTATAACCCTGTGACAAAACGAAGGTTTGAGAAGCAACAAAACCTTTTACAGCTTACCCCTGGTTGCTACAGGGTACTGCTTGTCTTGGAGTCAGTAGTTCTTAATTCTTTGCCAAGGAAAAAATCCATTATCAGTCTTTTTATATTTTACTGTTTTCTTCTTTAACAGTGATGATAGCTGAAAAAACTGACAAGTACTACCAGTGCAGCTAAAGAAAACCTTCCATGAAAAGCTATCCCATACTCTAAAAAGACTGCTGGAACTAAAGCACCAAAAGATTAAGGTGGAGGATCTACTAACCAAAATCAGACATGTAGAAGTGGGAATGCACAGACTGTTCTCAGAGCAGTCTTTCTTAAACCTGTCATCTTTCTGTCCAGCCAATTCTCTCATTGTGGGGAAGATTTCCAACCCCAAAGATGACTACATCTTTTTTTTCACTTAGTTATACAATAACATTACTAAGTAAGAAGGAACACTTTCCCCGGGCTATTTCTCTTTGATTCCTCTAGATCAAGTCTTCAATGGGCCCACTCTAAACTATCTGAGAGTCAAGTTGATTGCTACTACACAGAGGTCTCAAATGAGAAACTATTCTCATTAGCCACGGAGGCAATGAAGAACTGAAACAACTAAATGAGACTTGGAAAACTCAGAAAATGAGAACACCCTTGTCCCCCAATCATCCTCCCTCTCTCTATCAAGAATAATCCTTATTATCTGCATTTAAGGCAGATCTGTGACCAAAAGTATAGTATAGGGGCTTCTTTATATAACTAGGGATTGGGAAACACTTGGAAGAATTAAAATGGATAAACTCACTCTTCCTCTAGTTGAAAGTAAGGATTAACATGAGCTCTGAGTCCAGCAAAACAGTTTCATTTTGCTTTGAAGAATCTTTTAGGGCTGTCCTATTTCATCCTTTCAAAGGACATACCACCATCCATTGTCATGGCTTATCAGTGTTTTGTGTGTCTAAAAGGTTACTGGATGTGGGTCACAATATGTTTGAAATGACTACCCTGGAAACCAGCACACACTATCAAACTATACTTTCCTCTATTTTATAGTAAGGAAACTGAGTAATAGTAATATGGTATTTTCCAAAAACTATGGCAATAAAACCAGGATGTAAACAGTCTGATTCCAACACCCATGTTCTTTCCATTTTAAAATATCACATCTAAACCAAGGCTTCTTAATTCCATGTTCACAAGTAAAGTTCAGGGAGACTGTAAAAATTAGTACATGTTAATGCTTGCAGGAAGACACCTATGTGTATTTTTTTTCTGAGGAGAAATCTGAGCTATTTTCAAAGGAGTCACTTACCTGAAAAAAAGCCAAAAAGCACTGCATCTCAACAATTAAAGAGGATTAGCCATAAATCTTACATGATTCCTTTGTCTGTGTATTAGGTTGGGACATCCGTAAATATCCCAGCCTTCAACAGCAAGTATTTCTCTTATGTAATGAGGTACCCTATTTACCTGTATTTTCCCAGGCACCAAGCTTACTTCATACCTTTTTCTTTTAAATACCCTTTTAAAAGTAACTAAAGTGAAAAGTGACTGATGTGAGCAGATTATCCCATTAGTTTCATCCCTCAATAGCAAGCATGATTAACTCTTTAAATGGTGTTACTCTGCCCTGATCACACCAGTGCAGTGTTCTTAGATTCCAATTCACAACTAAGAGAACAATCTAAACTGCAAGGTACATGGAGCACTTGAAAGCCGATTCCTGATCCTAGCTGGACTGGCAGTTCTATCAAGTTCTTTGTGTACATTTCATATTGAAAGTATTCAACCTAACTTGTTTAATTATTTTTGTTACTAAATTATTTTAAACGTATGTAAAATAAAATAACTTTTAGAAGGTGTACAATTCTATGAATTTTACCACATCTACTCTTTTTATTTATTTATTTTTTAGTTATACATAACAGTAGAATACATTTTGGCATAATTATACAAGCATGGAATATATTCTATCTACTTCAGACCCAAGTACCTCTCCTTCCCCTTCCCTACCTTTGCTCTCTTCCTTCTATTGATCCTTCTGCCATTTGTCCATAGTTATTATTATATTTTTAATTAATTTCCTGTGGATGTACAGGACGGTGAGATTCACTGTGGTATACTCAAATATAACACATAGATTCTTATACCACTACCACCAACAACAAGATACAAAATAACTTCAATGCTCCTAAAGAATTCCCTCCTCATGATACTCCTTTACAACCAGACTTTTACCCTAATCTCAACTCTGGTAACTACTGATGTCTTCTCGGTTACTTTAATGGTGCTTTTTCCAGAATGTCATGTAAGTACATTACTTTTGGAAAGTGACTTTTAGTTAGCACAATGCATTTAAAATGTATCCAAGTTACTGCACATTATCAATAGTTTGTTCCTTGTTTATTGCTGAGTAGTATTCTGATGTATAGATATATCACAGTTTGTTCACATATTCAGAGAGGGAGACCTGGGTTATTGCCCCTTTTGGTGATTATGATTAATGCTGCTATAGACACATTTGTACACAGACTTTTTAGTGAATGTAAGTCTTCATTTCTCTAGGATAAAATGCCCCAAAGTGGGAATGCTGGATCTTACTGTAAACATACATTTAACTTTTCTTTTTTTTTAAATGCTGAACTTTTCCAGAGTTGCAGTTCTACTGTGCATTCCCACCAGCAGTCTATGAGAATGTACTACATCCTTGCCAGCACTTAGCATCTTTAATCTTAACTATTCTAATATGTGTATAATGGTACTGTATTATGGTTTTCATCTTAAAATCCTGCAAGTATTCAAACCTTGTTTATTCTTTGCTGACACTGCTTAAGCAATTTTGTACAACATAAAACTATAGGAGTACATGGAAACTACACAAAAAATTAAAGATGGCCAGTTTCCTCCTATTAAAGACAAGGAAGCTAAGGTCCAGAGAAGAAAAGTGATACAGTCGAAGTTTAAGACCTCTGCTATTTCCAATAGTTCTTTTAATCTTTTTAACGTGAACAAATTAATTCCTGATCCTATTTTTAAAAAGAGAAAGCAAAACCATAAAAGTGCCATTAGCTCCAGAAATAATTAACACAGTTCTATTTAACTTGATACTGATTTGTAAAAGTCATTCCCACTTTAATACAGAAATGGCAGAAACTACAGGTTTTAGGGCACATCATTAGGTTTCTAATTAGGTACTCAAGTACTCAGACCTCAAGATATTCTACTTAGTAAAGCAGAAGTTTCTTGGACAGTATATAAATTTAAAAGGGATTGGGGGTGCCTTCTTTCTTGATTTTTATAGTGCAGACTTTTCCTTTATATATAACCCCGAGAAGCCTGACTTGGTAGCATCTGACCGTAGGCCTGACACAATTCCACTGGTTGATCACAGGCTTGACTGTTAAATTCCACGGATTTAAGAGACTCAGTGCTAGCAGTACTTTTTCATCATTCTTTCCTGGAAGGAATAATCAACTTACCTGACAGGTCTGAGAGAGCAGGAACTGGGCATGCCTTGCTTAGTCCTATCTGGGCAATTCTCCTCAAGAACTGCTCACCTGTAGAAAGGGGGACTTCTGGTCTGCTGGCCCTACACAGCACAATAGTCAAAGATAGGTAGACTCTGAAGGCAGTGTGTGACTGTCCACTCTTCTAGAGATGACAGAGAAAGCCTCTGGCAAGCCTTTCTGGAAGCTCTGAGGTCAGTCTTCCAATCTTGTTTTCATATGTATTAAAGCAAACATTCTGAACTGTCTCTGTGAGAACCTAAATTTTTCACTGGATTTGCACTCAGCAGAGAAAGATGCTGTTATTTAGGGATCCCAGGTATATATTATATTTCAGTGGAAAAAATATTTGTGTAATTATAACATCTAATAGATGTCATCTGCTACAAGAGTAATTATGTGGGAAACCCCTTGTGATTCAGAAGACCTATATATATACCAATTATATCAGTGTTTCTAAAAAGCAGAGGCCTTTACTTAAAGAATTTTTATATGGAAGGCCAGTACACAAAATCAGTAAAAGTGAAACTACCCTGGTTAAGGAACTGTAGGCTTCTCAAAGCTTATCCCACTTTCATGTTCCCATGGCATACTCCTCAGTCCACTTTTTCTCCAACTTTGTACAATCTTGAGAATTTCAGAACACAGTAAACCTGGTCTTGAATAATGAAACACCAAACGGTTACTCTGCTACTGTTCTAATGAAAGGCAAACCTCTGCCTTTGTTTGAGAAGTGCTAGACCACTATCCACGTGGGTACCTTCTCTTTGGTCACTTCACTGGTAGAACAAGATTAACAGCTCAAAGAACCTTGAAAAGATGCCTTCAAGACTAATTTGCTACAGTAATTTTAAGGGAGAAGTACTTTGATATAATAACCATACAAAAGCAGTCCCATACAAAAACAGAAATGTTCTGAACTCAGTTTGTGGATCATGCAATTCTCACCATGCAAAGTCTGATCTGTCCCCAAAACATTCCACTCTGCTGGCAGCTTCAAGTGTCTGAATGCCAGTGCAACCTTCTCATCAAGGGAATTCACATCCCCAGATGGGGGTCCTGACCGGTCAAGAAAACGAGTGAAGTTCAGAGCCTGCTGATTTCCAGCACTGGTTGCCAGAAATTGAGCTGCGTCATATGCCTCATCCTGGACAAAATGGAAGTCTTCTTCAGCTACCACAAACACAGGCAGGCCCTCTTTGGAAGCACACAGCAGCACCTTCACTGTCTCACAGCAGTCATGACCTAAAGAAAGCACAGATGACCACGAAAATAGTATTAGACTCCCCTGATGAAAGAAGGACACCAGTGGGTCATCTTATTAGTTCTTTTTTATGACACACAAATTTTTCTCTTTCTAAAAGAAATCCCTTCTTCCTCTGAGCTTTAATAGTACTTTTTTCATCAAATTTCTCAAAACTTGTTTTCAGAGCTGGGATGTAGATCAATGGTAGAGCACTTGCCTAGCATGCCTGATTCCCTGTTCATTCCCAGCACCATCAAAAGAAAGAAAAAAAAAAAGCAGAAGCAGCAGAGAAAGGGGATGGGGGGGAGAGTGGAGGGGAAGAGGAAGTACTAAGGATTGAAATGGGGAAAACTATGTTATATGCATTTTATGACTATGTCAAAATGAACCCCACTATTACGTATAACTATTAAGAAAAACAAAGGACGAACTACATTTTCAGGTTTTTAAATTGTTACTTGAAAACATCAATGAGTTTCCTGTAACAGCAAATAATTGTGTATCCCAGTTTTCACTATAACTACAAAATGGTATTAGTCATATAGTAGGCTGTTGAATATCAACTATTGCTGTTGAATTTTAACAAATTAAAAAATGAACATTCTGGGAATCTGTTAAGGCCTAGCATATGATGGAAAAAAGTCAAATACCTACTAAGCTGAATTAGATTTGAAAACATAATTGGGAAAATTATCATTCACAGGAATATGGAAGGAATTTTACAGATTCCCCAGCATGTGTTTCACTATGACTGCAATGTAATAAATCAAACAATGAAGCCCTTTAAAAAGTGCAAACCTACTTTAAAGCAAGGCCTAAAAAGTAAATAACAATATTTTTTACTGTTTTCATATAAACACTTTTTCCTCTCAACTACTAATGTGGTGAGAACTTCAATGGAATCATTTGGTTCCATAATGAAAGTGTAATGCCGTGGATAGAAGCCCAGTTCAAGAGAAACAAAGATGCTAAGGACTCTGTGGTATCCACTGTCCAGACAGGCAGGTACCTCATGAGCTCTGACTTCAGACAACCTATATGTTACCCCAAAGAGCCAAATTAGCAACACAATGTTTCTGTAGGTAAGGCATTCTTGGAGGATGAGACTTTTTTCTAGACCTAATCATTCAAAATTAAATATTTCCAATATGCAGAATGTATTCAAGTAAACACACACTGTCTTTTCTCAACTTTAAACAAAGATCTCAACTACCACAACTAAGTTGCTCCTACCATTATCACTCTTCTCTCATTATTCCACTCTGTGGTCCAAGATTTGGAGTTTCCATACCATGGGCACAGGCCAATACATATTTCAGACTCAGACAAAACAAACTAAGATTTCTGCTGTCTTTGAAAGAGAACAATGTCCATTGTCAATCACAATGGCAAGTTATGATTTTTCCACATACCTTCACCCTTGCAACAAAAGGAAAATCTCTCACTGCTATGTAATTTTAGGATGTTAACATGTACTAAGAATCTACTATATACCAGGTATCTGACAAGTAATTTTTTTTCTACATGACAATTTTATAAGGTATATATTGTCTTCATTTTCTTTTCTTTCTTCTTTTGTATTGAGGATTGAACGCAGGGGTATTTTACCACTGAGCTACATACCCAGTTCTTTTAATTTTAAAACAGGATCTGCTAAGATGCAAAGGCTGACCTTAAATTTTTGATCCTCCTGCCCTGGCCTCCTTAGTCACTGGGATTATAGGTGAACACTACTGTGCCTGGCTTTCTTCACTTTATAGATGAGAAAATGGACACTTCCAAAATTAAAGGAACTTATACCATGGTTACACAGATACTAAGAAGTAGAATTCATTATTCAAAGTCAAGGATGATGCCAAAGGACATGCCCTTTCACATCATGATGCAAGGGTATTGTATCATATTATCCATCAACAAAGGGGGTAAGGTAACAACTAAGCTCCTCCCTGAAAGGAGCCTGACACTTGCAAAGACAGGCCAGTATGACTAGTAATCAAGAATGACATGTTCACAAGTTGTAAAGATCAGTCTTCACACAAATGTAATTCCAGAGGATATAAACAGTGCCTTCTAAGTTTCTATGAAGGATATAAAAAGCTAAAGCATCTCCTGCCCAATATGTGCATACACATACATATGTGCACACTCCACTTCAATTCAATATATATATAGAATTTGTACCTTGAATATATTAAGTGAAATTAGAGAAAAATTTAATATTTCTTTAAAAGGTAGTCAGCTTAATTACAAAAGCATCCATGTCAGCAGAAATTACCCAACCAATCTAAGTAGTAGGTTTGTGTATTTCACTGGCAGAAAATATTTCTTTTAAAATATTCTATAATATCTCGCTCAGTTCTATTCAATAACTAGTAGCTGGACAGCCACAAAGTTCAAGCATCATGATTAGAAGGTGAAGATGAGTAAGGGAAGAGTCTCAATTCTCCAATGCTTTATAATTCACAGGAAAGACTCCAACAAGCTACAGTTAACTGCAATGTAAATTAAAACTGGATGTGCTCTGTAAGAAACACACAGTGCAACTAGGGGATGGGGAAGGAGTACATTTCACCAAGGAAGTAGCAGTTAAGAAGGACCCTTCACACGCACACTGTCCCGAAGTCTCTCAACCCAGGGATTCTTCTCTATAACCCTCAGAACTAAGGTGTTTTATTCTTTTTTCTCTTCTTATTCATTTAATAAGCACTTACTTGCCATGAGCCAGATACTATTCTCAGTGCTTTACAAATAACATCTCATAATAATCAGTAGGTATTATTATCTTTATTTGCCAAACAAAGAAAGTTAAACAACTTGCCCAAGGTTATAAATAGCTCTTACATGGCCAAATTAAAACTTGAATCCAAAGTTGGATTGTGCAGAAGAGACTGAGGTGAGGGGAGGAGAGGGAGTGTGAGAATGGGAAGGACAGTGGAATGAGACAGACATTATTACCCTATATACATGTATAATTACACTACCAGTGTGACTCTGCACCATGTACAGCCAGAGGACTGAGAAGTTGTGCTCCATTTGTGTAAAATGTGTCAAAATACATTCTACTGTCATGTATAATTAATTAGAACAAATTAAAAATAAAAACTAAGAATTTGATTCAAAGTTTCAATACTCTAGAATCTGCCTCTACACCCCAAATTAATGTATAAGAAAGATGGCCTAAAGAGTAAAATAAGACCTGGGCACAGTGGCCTAGGCTTTTACTACCAGCTACACAGGAGTCTGAGGCAGGAGGATTTCAAGTACAAGGCAAAGGTTGGCAACATAGTGAGACCCTGTCTCAAAATATAAAGGGAGGGGCTGGGGTTGTGGCACAGTGGTGGAGCACTTGCCTAGCATGTGTGAAGCCCTAGGTTCGATTCTCAGCACCACATATGAATAAATGACTAAAATAAAGGTTCGTCAACATCTAAAAAAAATATAAAGAGAGCTTACGTAGTTCAGTGGAGGGAGGGAGGGAGGGAGGGGAAGAAAGAAAGGAAGGAAGGAAGGGAGGGAGGGAGGGAGGGAGGGAGGGAGGGAAAGGAAAAAAGGGAATAAAAACAAAACAAAAAGAGGGATGGTAAAAGAAAGGAGAGGAAAGGGGAGGGGAGGAAAGGGGAATGGGGGACACCATGGAAGAATCAATGAGAAAGGAATAAAAAACACATTCAAACCTTGACTAAAACACATCTATATTCCGTTGTAGCTCTTACTCTGGGCTGCAATTCCTTCATTATAGCATGGGGGAGCTATAATGCTACCGGTACTGAGGTTTCTCCAATTGCAAGACTATGTATGGGTCATGCCAGGCAGAAGGTAAAGAGGGAGAAATGGTCAAGAAGGAAATAGCTTTAAAAATTAAAATGTGCTACGTGTGGTGGCACATGCCCATAATCCCAGCAACTCCAGAGGCAGATTGCAAATTCAAGGCCAGTCTCAGCAACTTAATGAGGCCCTAAGCAACTTAGTGAGAACCTATTTCAAAATAAAAAATGAAAACCATTTTAAGATGGGATGAGATGTGGCTCAGTGGTTAAGCACCCTTAGGTTCATCCCCAATACGGAGGGGAAAAAATAGTAAAAATGTAAAGCAAAGGGTAAGCTCAAGGGATAGAACTAATACTATGAGAGTGAGTTTTGGGAGAATATTAACTAAGCTACATCTAGATGCTTAGTAGACAAGAATTTCTTACTTATTAGCTATGTGGCCTGAGGTAAATGACAACCTAACACTATCAAATTGGGCCTCCTTAGCCTTATAAGTGGAGAGCTATAATTTGGAAGGACCCTCCCAAATTCTTTAATACTACCATTGAAAACAACGCACAAAGCCTCACTTCAATCCAAATTGGAAGGGGAGGTGGGTAGCAATATGTATTTCAGACAGAAGAATTCATTTAAAGACAAAAATGTTGTGATTGATTATAGCATTGCCTCATTGTTTCAGAATTAAACAAATTTATAAATTCCTGAAAGTTCTCTGAGGTAGATAGGAAAATCACTAACTTCACAATACCACAATAATGCTATAAATAACTTAGGATCCAAATTGAATTCTGCCATCATACTTATATTTGCTATGTCTTAGAAGAGATATTACAAGAACCTAAAATAATAATACCTACTGGCCTTACCCATGAAAACAGTCCTTATTCTTTCTCACCAATCTTCCTTCCCCAATTCTCTGTAAAGATTGAAAACCTGATTTAGAAAGGGAGTCACAATGCCACTAGAAGTAAAATCACTTCCTTGGCCAGGTGAGCTTGTGCATGCGTATAATGCCAGCTACTCAGGAAGCTAAGGAGGGAAAATGGCAAGTTCAAGGCCAGCCAAGGGACTCATTGAGACTCTGTCTCACAATAAAACTCACAAAGGGCTGGGGATCTAGATCAGTGGTACAGAACTTGTCTATCATGTGTAAAGCCTTGGGTTTAATCCCCAGCATCTATCTCCTTCCCTCTTTCTCCCTGTTACCTGCCCCCAACACACACATATACACAATCACCTTCTGTATGTGCCACACAGTAAAAAAGTGATGGTGAAGCAATAGTATATCTTGTTCAAGGTTATTAAGTGCAGACATATCTGCATAGAAATCCATCTGGGACTACTAAAGTAACTACTTACCTAGGAAGGATGAGTGTATGGTTTGATGTGTCCTCCAAAAGCTCATGTATGAGAGACAATGCAAGAAAATTTAGAGGAGAAATAATTGTGTTATGAGAGCCTTAACCCAAACAGTGAATTAATCCCCTGATGAGATTAACTGAGTCCATAACTGAAGATGGGCAGGGTGTGGCTGGAGGAGATGGGTCACTGGAGTATACATTTTCTATCTAGTGAGTAGAGTCTCTCTCTCTCTGGTTTCTGATCATCATGTGATGCACTTCCCTCTGACATTTTTCTGACATATTGTTCTTGAGCCCCCAGGAATAGAGCTGGCTGTCTATGGACTGAGACCTCTGAAACCATGAACCCCCAAACGAACGTTTCCTTCTCTAAAATTGTTCTTTCAGATCTTTAGCAGTGAAAAAGCTGACTAAAACAATGAGGTAGGGGCAAACAAGGGGGAGAGAAACATAAGGTGATCTAGGGATTGAGTGTGTGTGTGGTACTTGGCAGTACAAGTATGTTTATCTCTTACTGCTGCTTTGGCAGAATTTGTTAGCAGGTAGAAGTGTTTAAGTGAACTACTATCAACTCTACTTGTATATAACTAAACTGAAATATATACAAGAAAAGGCAGAAAGTTTAGGCCACTAAAAGACCATGAAACAGATGTCATCCAATTGTTAGCCTAATATTTTCCTGTCAGATGAACTTAACAATCTGAAGGAGAACTTAAATCACTGTAAGTTAAACATGCCATAAATCTGAAGTTTGTTTGGTCTATTACAGGCTTATTAAAAAAAAACAAAACTGTGGGTTAACAGAAGAGCAGAGAACTGAGGGTTTGATGGATAACTCTTCATTGAAGAGTAACTGGAAGAGTTACTACTGACCAAGAACAAACTTTCTCAACCTAATGTTACACAAGGTTGACGGGCTACTGTCTCATACTGATATTTTCTATTAGGCACAAGAGGATCTAAAGATTAGTTTTTAATTTGTATAAACTTTTGGATAAAGCATATGGGGAAAGAAATCAGAATTTTTTACATTAAAAGTTTTATAATGTAAACCTAAGAAAACTAAAGTCACTACATAAGCATACATAAAACTTTTTACTACTGTAAATTAGCTCTAGAGGCATGACTATTTATTGGTGACTATTAGTCTTATGGCTGCCTTTTTACATGATGAATACAGGGTATTAACAATCTCTACAGCTACACTATAAAGACATCCAATGGAAAACTCATATCTAATTTGATATAATAAATACAATTTAACTTCTTTTATAAAAACACTAAAGAAGAGTAGCAAGAATTTTGCTAGTTCCATGGTGTTTTTCCTTCCACTCGATTTCCTGTTAATAAGGAAAATAAAAACCACAGTACTTTTTTTTTTAAAGGAAGTTTGGAAATTTTTATTGAACTCATGAAGGAAGTAGCCCTAAAGGAATTAAGAGAGATGACGAAGAAAGATAAATTGTTAAAGACCCAAACGTTAATGATCATAATTTAAATTTGATGGACCACCTGCTAATAAATTCTGCCAAAACAGCAGTAAGAGATAAGCATACATGTATTACTAAGTACACACACACATTCAATCCCCAGACCACCTTATATTTTCATCTTTTAAAATCCTTTCTAAATTTATCCTATATCAAGCCTGTTCACAGATTTTTGAGGTAGAAGAGACCTGTTCCCAGATGAGTGAACTGAAAGGGATCCTGAAGAATACTGACTATTGACTGAAGAGTCAAACAATATTAGGTTTGAACCCCAAACTGGTTTGGTTATCCTGAGAAAGCTGTTCAACCTTGAAGCCTGTTCCTTTATACCTAAAATGAGAATACCACCAACCCAAGGATTGTTACAAATATGAAAAGCAGCCATGCACAAAGCACTGGACATAAAGCAGGCATCTAAAACTGGTGTTACTATTAGCTATTAAAATGTTCCTGTTCAGGTAACTCAAGAAAAACGGATCCCTAAAACGTTATAAAGAGCTTCTCAATCACCGTGGCCCAACAAAGCTTTGGAGCCAATTGATGCCTTTGGCACAACAGTAGAACTGAAAAAATAAAGGAAAGGAGAAAAATAAACAAAAATACAAGAAGCATGTAGGTGAGGAGCAGCAATGTAAAGCAAAGGTCCTCTTAGAATAATTTAATCCACTTCTTTTCCAAATTCCTAAGTCAAAGGTATGTGTTCATGAGAGAGCTTTCCTGCAGGCTTCTTATCACTATAAGGAGCATCTGCATCCATGGAAACAAAACACTGCTACAGATACACAAAACTAAAGCATGGCCCAAGAATTACTTCATTTCCTATTAAGCTAAAAGTGGAACATATCCCATCCGGGCCCTCTCTTTTCAGAATGAAACAAATGGGACTTTGTTTTACCAGTTATCCAAAAAAGAACCCTGAAAGTGTTTGCTGGGCCAGACAAGCCCAGTCTCACACAGATGTCATCTTCTAAGAAATTAGTAGTCAGAGGTGGAAAATATAAAATAATGTCTTTACTACTCAGTTTGGCATCAAAGTATTTAAAAGTCTAGTCTTTTTCTATCTTTCAAGTAGATATAACAGAGTTAAAGAAAATGTTCATTCTTCAGAGCCACACTCTTTCAGAAGCTGGGATTGCATGAAAAAGTATGTACCCACTGCTAGTTTTTGGTGTTCTATTTGCAGATGTACAAATTTGGTATATTTTCAAAACATCTCTGTATGCACAGGAGTATTTGAGCAGGGGGTGGGGGATTGGGGGAAGCAAGCATGGGAAGGAATTGCATCATGTGCATTTTGAAAAAGGAAGGAGCTAATTAATGCTAAAAATGTGATCTTCTATATTCCAGCCTACATACCACTAAGGCAGACTTCTCAACCATTTTTTTTTTCATTATTATCCCTCCAAGTAGCCTTTTTAGACATTTTTCTCTACTTCCCACCTCATGAAATTTTAATACCATTGACATACACATATTTGTATTATGTCTATCTTTATTTTATATGTAAAGAGTAAGATTATATTTTTGTAGCCCCAAGATTCAATTTATACTCCCTGGGGGATATCAATCCTGTTGTAATGCATGCCCCAATATTCCAGTTCCATGTTCATAGTTCCAAGGTGATAAAATGTATAACTTCTCAGAGCTGTCTAGTAGCCTTATAGTAGTACTTCAGAATAGGGAGACTCTTATAAAATGTCCAGTAAAAAATAAATGATTGCTTTGATAGTGGAGAAGAAATCAGAATTCTCTGATTGGGCCAATTAAAAACTTACAACTTATTTTTAAATATGTTATCTAATTTGGTTATCTTTGCACATCCGCTGCTAGAAAAAGGATCTTGGTTCACATGAAATAAAAGACACATCATGCTGTAACTATAGGTCCAGTTGTTGAGATCTGGGCTGCAATTTTTCATTAAATCCAGAAGACTTCTGATTGTGATAAATGTTTTTGTTTTTCCTTTTCATGACAAATTTCTTTGTATAGTACCTTCCCTTTTGAAAGAGAAAGAAAATTATGGAAGTACTGAGTCTAATTTTGGGGTCAATGAAGGTTTGAAGTTTTTCTGTCAAACAAGAATGCTTGCTATGAATTCTAAAAGTAATTGACAAGGTGAAAAAAGATTTCATTTTATAAAACATTCTATACCAGCATGTTTGACAAAAAAGTGTGGAGAATCAACTAAACATCCTGCTCCATTTTGCATTCCGAAATCAATGCTTTGTCTAAATTCAGTTTCATGGATAAAAGTGAATATAATAGAATAGTACTCTATATTCCCCCTAAGAATTACCTTCTAAGGATACTCAGATTTCTTTACACTATTTACCAATCCTATACTGGCTTCAAAAAAACTACCTTAGCTTCATCTTGAGAGGAAAATCATTAATTAAATAAAGTGTGATTTAAGGTTGGATCTGTTTACTATGCGGAGACAATAACGGGTGTTTTATGTTTTCTTTAATTACAAAATTAACGTCTTTTATTATTAGAAATGTTTTTCCATTTTAAGCTGTATTTCATAGCAAATTATATTCTTGAACCAGCCATCTCACAAGTATTTTGGGTATAATATTTTATTATAAAATTTGGTCTGTGTCGAGTGTTAATTAATGCAATGAAGCATTTATTTTCAAAAAAAAGAAAGTATTCTTTTCAGTGTTCAAAATTTTTTAAAAATCACTATATATTATATAAGTAGTATGCTTCAATTCAAACAATTCAAAGGCAAAAAAAGTAGGAAGTCAAAGTCTCTACTCACCTGTCCCTAAATATGTTACTACTCTTACCATACTTTTTGTGGGGGGCGGGGACTGAATCACATCTAGAGCCATCTATGGTAGGCAAGCAAGAAAGGGTTACTTTAAAAATGCTTTTACCGGGGTTGGGGCTGTAGCTCAGTGGCAGAGTGTCTGCCTAGCATGTTTGAGGCACTGGGCTTGATCCTTAGCACCACATAAAAATAAACAAAATAAAGGCATTCTGAATGTCCATCTACAACTACAAAAAAAAAATAAAAATTACAAAAAAAAAAACCCTTTACCACTTCTCTACAGTCTCTATTCAAATGGACAGTTCTTATTAGAAAACATAAAAAAGTTAGAAAACATACATTGGGGATGTAATTGTAATATCTGGAGTCAAAGTTTTGTTTTAGAAGAAAACTTAGAATGTCTAGTATTTCAACCTATTTTCAGACAATATTTGATAAAAGTTTACAGATGACATCAAGAAGTAGCTGTCTTTTGAAGGTCAATCAATCACCGGGTTTTAGAAACTAAAACATTTCAAAACACTTACAGTAAAACATACCAGAGAACTAAAAAATTAGAGCCAGCAATGTGGATGAAGCATGACGTAAAAAAGCAAGAATAAGGCACAAAGCTCTTTTTCTTTTCATACACAATCAGCCCAAATAATTAGGAATCGCAAGTCTTATCCTTGCAGAAGGATAGAGAGAGACATCCTGATTAGAAGCAGCTGCAGCAAAAAGACATCGTACATTTATCCAGTAACTAGAATGCACAAACTATTGTGTAGACTTTCCATGAAGAATCTTGATTAATCTGACACTGCCACTGCCCTCAGTATACAGGAAACCTGAGGCTATCAATACAGCTTAACTGATGCAAAGAAATTATCAGTTAGCTTCAGAAAGAGGACACAGACTTCTGCTCCAAGCTAAGTGTTTAATTTAAGAAACATTTCTGCCCCTCTCCCCAAAATTAGGGAGAAGGGGAATATATATATGTACATTCACCTTTCCAAAGGATCAGCTTCTGAGAACTAGAATGATTACAACACAGCAGAAACGCTATCCCATCAAGCGGCAGGAATTCCTAGAAGAAGCCTTCTTAGCGCGTACCACTGAAAGAAAGAAAATTATTCCCCTCATAAACCTAACTAAACCTTAGTAGAAGCAGGCAGAAAATAAAATAAATAAGCTAAATATATTATGTGTTAGAAGTTGATAAGTACAATGAAAAAACATAAAGCAGGAAAGGGGAACATGGAATTCTGAGAGGAGGCAGTTGTATATTGTTATAAGGTAGACAAGAAGCCTCAATGAGACATGATGAGCAAGAACCCTGGAGCAAGGGAAGGCACAAGTTTAAGAAGTACAAAAGCAGATTTAAGGCAGTTTAATTCTAGCCTGAAAAATTAATTCCATGATTAAACAAGAATTTAAAAACTGAAGCCATCCATGGTGATGCACACCTGTAATCCCAGCTACTCAGAAGTTGATGCAGGAGGCCTGCAAGCCTAGAAGGGTAACTTAGACCCTGTCTCAAAATAAAAAGGGCTGGGTATGAGCTCCTGGGTTCAATCCCCAGAAAAAGAAAGAAAGAAAAGGAAAAACAAACAAGTGGGAAGAAGCAAAGTGACAAAAGGGAGGGAAAACTAAGTTAACCCCAAAAACGCACTTATCTCTATCCTTTCACAACAAATTACCAAATTAATCCAAATGTCAGTAGCTGAAAAGAAAACAGAAAACTCTTATACATGATGACTAGAGCAGAAAGATCCAGTTGGCAATCTCCTTTGCTTAAATAGTTGGCTTCTAGTGCACCAACTAGGGGTCTCGCTGATATCCTTACAAATCAAATATCAAATATTAATCAGAGGCTCACATGCTAAAGAGTTACTTTGATGTTCCCTGGCTTTCCACAAGTAGAGTCTTCAAGAACTCTAATCTTTTCTTCACATCTGTTGTGATTAAGCTACCTGACTGAATGTGGGTAGGTAGCAGAATATTCAGGGGAATGGGGGGCATGGCTGGCAAGCATGATAGAGAATGTGGGAAGGGGATAAGAAGAAAGCTGATTAGTAGAAAATGAAAGAGATGGCATTACTACAGGCCTGAAGAAGTGAATGGGTCAGGAATAATTTCTGCCGATTCAGACAAAAACTCTATTCTGCAGAGTAGAGTACACAATATTCATTTTGATTGGCTTGCGATGGCAGTGCAGGGCACCCATAGTCAGCAGGTACAAATGGACACTCAAGAGGGGTGTGGCTTGGAAAAGGGGGTACTGAGACATATAAAGAGGTATCAGAACCAAAGTCAAGGGAAGAAATGGAAACTAAAGTTCAGAAAGTTATCCTGGAAAAAAATGTTACAAGGATCTAGAATAAATTTAGAACCCCAGCTGTCATTATAAGTTCAGTTGGTTTATGTTTCCAAGAAAAGTAATCGCCTGCCACCTTCCTAATTTAAAGGCCCTTCTAAGGAAGATTCCAGGCACATCCCTCTCCATCAAAGTACTGGACTCTGCTGGGGTTTATTATTGTCATGGCTAAAACCCAGGATTATATCCCTGTCCTACTTGCCCTTTCTAACTACTCATACTATTCTACTATCTAATTAAGATGTTCCTTTCTAGGTACATATGTACACATATATACATATAAAGACACACACCTTCAACTTTAAAGTTTTTCTAATTCAGAAAGAATTAGTTAATAAAAATTACCTCCATTCCTTTCAAAGAGCCCAGTCACAGACTGATTCTACCCAGTTAAGAAACTGATTCTACCTAGTTAAGGAACTGTTTCTCCCTATCACCAACATATAATACATTTTTAGCAATGGTAATGAATGGTACCTGCTAGACAGAAGACCTCAAGTTCCAGATATACCTTTTCCAATATAATGCACATCATAGCAAACAAGATGACTGGCAGTCTAAATTATAAAAGATACTAATACTCCTGGGGGGCAGGGAATCAGTATCTATGCTGACCACTATTTTTTATTTCTTATCCCTAACAATTTGGGAGAAATCTTCCTGTCTCAAATCTTACATCCCATATTTTTCAAAATAATTTTTGCAATGCAAGAAGGTAAATAAAACTTTCAGTAGTCATAATCTTAGTTCTTAATTGTGGCATAATTTTCAGAATTTGGTAGGTATCAGACATAAAGATAATTTATATGAAATGTCACTGGAATGAAAAATGGGCAACCTTATCCAATACTGGCAAAAAACAGACATTTGAAGTGCTTCACAAACAAATTAACCTTACAACACCTACACCAACAAAGTGGAACTCATAAAAAAGGATGACAGTCTAATCATTCCCTAGATGGTAATAGTTAAGCTGTTGGCATTTTTAGAGGTTCCCTCTAACTATACACTCTTCTGAATTCTGATGAAAACTGGTTAATTGTTAACTTTAAAGCAAGGTCAACTGAGGATAGAAGCTCATCTCCAAATACAAATCAATATATCTGCAAAGGCTAGAACAGGCCAAGAGATAAGCATTACCGGATCACCCGTTTCTGTTAGAAGTAGCATTGTCCTCATAACTTCATAAAAATTTTTATTAAGTAAACATCTTTTAATTCTGTTAAATTTAAAAATACAATAGTGATTAAGCTTTCATTCCACAATGAACCATAACTTATGAATTTGGGGCAAATTTGGCTTCATAAAAAGTTTTGCAGGTTTTTTCATCCTAGATATGAGAAATGCATAACTGCTTATGTTTTATTTTTTAGTTTTACCACCATGAAATTCAGAATAAAATCTGTATGCCCATATGAGAATTCATATCTTCCACCACATTTTAGTATTTCCAAAATTTCAACATTACAATAAATTAATATTTTTGCTGATCCTAATTTTTATTTTTCAAATAATAACACTTTATTTCATTTATTTCTAATTAGGTTCACACTTCTTTGGAACAAACAAGATTAACAAAATAGAGCACCTATGTATTTAAAAATGTGAATCACTCTGGTTCACTCTTCATATTACTCTATAGTAAAGAACATAGAACAAAAGTATTCAAGAACTAGTATAGGCTAAAAAAGATCCCAAATACTTACCAGGAGCAATGGTCTCCAAAGTATCAGAACTGACCTTCCGGGTACTTGTACAGTGATGGAGGGTAGAACCCGAAAATACCACGTAAAAAACTACATCATCTTCAACTTTGTCCTCTTCAGCAAGCAGTACTGTAACAACACAATCACCCTAGGAAAGGAAAAGATATAGCAAATTTGCATTAGCAAAGCTCCTCTTGGAAGGCTATCTTCATAAAATATTGTAGTTAAGGAAAATTACATATATCATCTCAACTGTGAAACTATACCCCATTCTGGTAGGTTATAACAACAAACACATACTAAGCACTTACCTGCCAGGCAATATTTAGGCATTGGAATACAAAATGAGCCTGAAAATAAGATCTCTAACCTCTTGGAGCTTACATTTTGGTGGAGGTGATTAGATAAACATGTACATTATTAACAGTGTATTTACTTGGTATGTAGGTTCGAAATGAGATGAAAAAAATTAGACAAAGAAGATGGAGTGGTATATTAAATAGTTATACTCTCACAGAATACTTTTGGCCCATTTTCTAGTTTCAGCAATAATTCTCTAAACTCTACACCTCAAGAATCATCACCAGGTCCACCCATTCTCCAACAAAGAATGAACCCAACTGGAAATACTTGCATACAAAGAGCATGTGCCTAGACTCCAGGTAAATCTGCACTGAAGTCCCACCTACAAAGACTTTAATTAGCTCCACTAAACTCACTTCCCTTAAAAACTACACAGAGATGATCCTTCTCTCATTATAGCTCATGTACGAAAATTTTTGGAAGACATTCAGCTCTCACTTTAATCTAACAGAATGAAAGGTCACTTTTCTAACTATTTTGTGTCTCCTGACCATCTGGCATCCAAGCTCTTTTTCATTCATCCCTACATGAAGACTCTGTAATCAGATAAAAATCTTATGCCAATAACTTTGCCCATGCCTTCACAACTAAAAGGCAAGATACTTTCGTCCTTTCGTTATATTCTTTTAGCAGTTTTTATAGACTGATTTTTAAACCTGGGGTCAATGGCTAAATCCAATATATTCTATGAAAAACAGTTCTAATCACTATTCTCTCAATTATAAACATTACATAATTTGTGTTATAACCACAAGGTAAGGAGATTTTAAAGCATCAAGATTTAAGGCACTGTAATTTAATATTATGCAAATCTTCATAATGAACTACAGGGGGGAAAAAAAACAATTTAGAGAAAACCCGGTCATTTAAACACCAAAATTAGAGGAAAGACTTTTCATTAATTAAAACCCCTTTCCTTCCCATTTTAACAATGAAGTTTGTAAGAGAAACATGCCACCCTGTGGTCAGATCTCATTAAGCCTCAGAAAAATCTATAAAGTCAAACATAGGACCGAGTCTATTAATAGATGTGCTCCAGTAGGTCAATTCTGAAAACAGAGTTCAAACTATTTCCCAAAGTGCTGGGATCTCTTAAGAGTTCAAATTTGTAAAACACAACATGTAAGAAGACAGAATAAACCACAATCATAAATAAGCTGTAACTTATGACGCCTTAAATTTAGTTATTGACATGATTACTGAACTGAAGAGTTCCAAAAGTATCCTAACACAAGGAGTATAGTAAAACAGAATTATCACTAACTTAGATCAGTTGACAGAATTATACTCTCTTACGTGTAAGTTCTCCTCTTGGAAACAGTTGTGAAAAGCTCAAGCTTGTAAAATGCATGACACAACCAATTAAAATGTTTACAGCACAAAAGAAGAATCAATTTCTCAAGGCATTGAAATATCATTATATCCTGAAAAAATGCAAACCAAAGTTCAAAAGTTTCATTCCTTTTCCACACGGGTTGGAAAAAATGATCCATGGGCCATATATTGCCTCCCACTTGTTTTTGTAGGGCTCACAAGTTAAGGAAGGTTTTCACATTTTAAATGGCCTACAAAAAAAAAAAAAAAATCAAATGAAACCTTTAATATAAAAATTATATAAATTTGAATTTCAGTGTTCATAGTTTTGTTTATATGCCTATTTTATTTATTAAGTGCTTATTCATTTGCACATGGCTACTTTCGCACTATAATGGGCCACAGCAATTGAGTGTATTTAACCAACTGGATCTTTAAAGGGGGGGATTACTTAAATTTCTAATTGTAATTTTTTTTTAAACTTAGATTTCTCAACTTGAATTCTAAGACTTTATATTCCTTTTCTAATTGGAGGATTTCCTCTTCACATCTTTCTGAGAGACTTTCTGTGACCTTACTGGTGATGTCTGGGACCTGCCTTTTTCTGATAATAGAAGAGACAGCTAACACAGGCAGTGAAAAATCCTTTTAACAAAGCTTTCGATATCAACCTTTTTTTCTCTCCTAAGACAAAGTAAACAATTGTCTTCATACCTTTAAAATCCTTACGCTGAACATATTAAGAAGAAAGAAACAAAGAAGCTTCATTCACTTTGAGGCCACTTGAAATTTAAATTCCAAAGGCACTTGGAAGTTTTCCTTGAAGGAGAATTCTCTGCATTCTGATATAGTCACTGAGATTAAAAGGCAAACTTCCCATTTCAACTACATGACCCTGTTACACTTCAGCAAGTAGTACCAGGTACCTAGCATTACTTGAGATGACCTGGAAAAATTAAGCAAGTAGAATGGAGACAAAATATAAAAATGTAAAACATCTCAATAAGACTTTCTGTCAAAGTAGCTGCTTAACCTCTACCCTCCTTGAAGAATGTACTGATGAATTACTCTGCTACGTCAAGGAAAGGACCAACCTATAGAATAAACAGACCAAATCAGTCTGGTTGCAGAGTTAACAAGTCTGTTATGTAACTAACTACAAGAGATGAAGTTATTATTAACAAGGGCAATTTTCAAGAAAGTCTCAATTACAATTTTAGTTTTACCCAACCACAGAAAGAGAGCACATCTATGTCACCAATTTTCCAATAAACTGAACTCAAGAAACAAAGAGTATGGCTCCTACAAAGATATTTTCCATATTTCTTCATTGATGAGAAATGTATCTTTGAGTATGACAATTTTTCGTGTTAGTTTTCCTGATAGATGATGCAAGAACTAATGGAAAAAATACCCTATACTGTGCATTATTTTTTAAGTGCAGGTGATTTCCCAAATATAAATGCATTGGGATTCAACATGTCACCAAACTGATCATTCTGTTGCCTATAAAAACTGCTTTTTAGGCAGTTCAAGTTTAAGAACCACTGCTCAGAGAGGAGGGAAGATGGCAGAGTAAAGGAGGTTTGCTTTCCAAGCTGCTCCACGGTGTGAGACCAAAGAAGCAGATATGTAGCCTCTCAGTGAGGTGGTTGAATGAGGGAGTTCACTGGGATTTGATACCAGACACTCAGAGCAGCTTGGGGATTCAGATGGTTGGATACAATAAAATAAAGAAGAAAGGCCCCCACCGTTGCCAGTTGCCAGAGCCAACCCACCATGGGCAAAGCAGGGGAGGGGGACTAGAGGAAGTAGCATTTCAGGCAGTGCCATAGCTTATCTAGGTGTGGAGAAATCTGAGATTAAAAACAGTGTCTGACTGATCCAGAGGCTGACTACACAATAGGTTGGTGTAGATTCCCACCTCTGAAGTCTGGCTGGCTTGAGGACCAGCTGGGGTGGGGTGGGTGTGAAGGATGTGACTGTACTCCAGGACTAAGCTTGGAAAGCCAGGAAAGGCTGGATCCTTGAAAAAGCAGCTGCCCACTCACAAGTGGAATCTTGGGGAGACTCTTGGGTTTAGTCTCTCAACACAGATTGCAGCTGCTGGGCCCTGGAGGCACCATGATTTAGTATCTCCAGGCCAGTCACCACTCAGTGAAGATCCTGGGGCCTGACTAGACCCTAAACAACATCTTCGGAAACAACATCTATAGAAACTCCTCTCACAAAACTCTGCAGCGACTCCACCCTGGGATGAAGCTGACAGTACTTCCCAGCCCACTCTACCTCATACTGCCCAGAAGAGAAGCTGAGAATTTATGAACTCCAACTGGCAACGTGGTGAGCAATACAAAAAAGAAAGGACTTGACAGCCCATGCCACTACTCTTGTGCTCAGTACATACCTCAAAAAGAAATGGGAAAAAAAGTCATTTGACACAGATAGTGAACATATATTCTCAGAGAGGATTTTGACCACACAATGGAAACAATTCCTTATTATTTCACCAAGAATCAATCTTTCTCTCTCTCTCTCTCTCTCTCTCTCTCACTCTCTCTGGTATGTATGCTGAATGGTTCATAGGCATTTATACATGTTTCTTTTTTCTCATATCTATCATTTCTTGAAGGTAGCTATTTTCCTTGCTCTGTCTTTTGAGGGTTAGGGGTTTTGATTAGTATATTTTGGTTTCATTTTGTATTATTTTTCACTTGTCTGTTTCCCTTGTTTCTACTGCTCTTGCAAATGGCCAAATTTGATCATGCTCTTTCACTTTTCCTTTAAGGTTTTACTTCTATTTTCTCTCCTCCTCCCTCATAACCATCACATCCTATATCTCTTTTGCATTTTCCCTGTTCACCTTTTGAAACTTCAAATTCTTTTATACCTACCTAAAATTCTTCCCTTGCACTGAACTCTATTCTTAACATCTTTTAGCACTAATTGGTTCATATAATGCCTGTCCCCATCACTAATGATGTAGCAATTATTAATGCTACGGAAGTCATAGATGACACTTTTTCTTTGGTTTTTATGCCACACATAATACATAACTTGCTGTTCTTCCTGGTGGCAACTGCTAACCATACTATTTGTTTCTGGTGCTAATTAACATTGTAGAAGTCACAGTAGAAACTAAGTATTTAGTTTAATGCTGTATGTTGTTTGCATAGGTTGTTGACATTATTTTCCTCCCCCTAATCTGTGAGGTACTGAAAACCTAGAGAGACACTGTAATTTCATGGGGTAGAAAACTCTGCCACTTCAGATCCATACTGATAAATGGGGAGACACACAAAAAATATAAAAAAGGGAACAAACAATCCCAAACAACCCAAAATGTTTCAAGAACAGTCTCTATTAACAGCACAGCAGAGGAAATGTCAGAGAGAGACATTTTCTTCATCCATTCATCTGTTGAAGGGCACCTAGGTTGGCCCCCATAGTTTAGCTATTGTGAATTGTACTTCTATACATAAACATTGATGTGGCTGCGTCACTATAGAATGCTGATTTTAAATTCTTTGGATATATACTGAGGAGTGGGATATCTGGATCAAAAGATGATTCCATTCCTAGTGTTTTGAGGAATCTCTATACTGTTTACCACAATGGTTGCACCAATTTCTGTCCCACCAGCAATGTCTGAGTGAGTGTACCCTTTTCCCAACTTCCTCGCCAACATTTATTTTTGCTTATATTCTTGATAATTTCAGTATTGCTTTAATTTGCAGTTCTCTAATTCAACATCTGCTAGAGATGTTGAACACTTTTATGATACATTTGTTGACTGTTCATATTCTTTTTGGAACTGTCTTTTTAGTTTCTTTGCCCATTTATTGATGGGTAGTTTTGTGTTTTGTTGTAGTTGCTGATTTTGGTGTTTTTTATGAATTGTTTGTTTAGAAATTAACACCCTAGCTAAGGTACAGATGGCAGAGATTTTTTTTCCCATTCTGTAGGCTCTCTGTTCATGCTCTTGATTCTTTCCTTTGCTGTGAAGAGGCTGTTTATTTTGATGCCATCCCATTTATTGATTTTTAATTTTATTTTTTGTTCGTGAGGAGTCTACTAAGGAATTCACGAGCTGACACTGACATGTTGGAGTCTTGGGCCTACGTTTTCTTCTAGTAGGTGTAGAGTTTCTGGTCTAATGCCTAGGTGTTTGATCTACTCTGAATTGAGTTTTGTGCAGGGTGAGAGATAGGGTTCAGTTTCATTCTACTACATATGTATTTCTAGTTTTCCCAGCACCATTTGTTGAAGAGGCTATCTTTTCTCCAACGTATGTTGCCTTTGTCTATTTGAGATAACTGTATTTATATGGGTTTGTCTCTGTGTCTTTTCTTCTGTTCCATTGGTCTTCCTGCCCGTTTTTATGCCAATACCATGCCATTTTTGTTAGTGTAACTCTGTAGTATAATTTTAGATCTGGTATTGTGATGCCTCCTGCTTCACTTTCTCACTAAAGATTGCCTTGGCTATTCTGGACCTCTTATTTTTCCAAATGAATTGTATGATTGCCTTTTGTATTTTTGTGAAAGATGTCATTGAAATTTTAATAGGAATTACATTAAATCTGTATAGGGCATTTTAACAATATTAATTCTGCCTATCCAAGAACATGGGAGATGTTTCCATCTTGTATGGTCTTCTTTTAATTCTTTTATTATTCTGTGGTTTTCATTGTAGAAGCCCTACACCTTTTTCATATTCTCTCTCTCTCTCTCACACACACACACACACACAATGGAATATTACTCAGCCATAAAGAAGAATGACTTTATTATATTTGCTGATAAATGGATGCGGCTGAAGACAATCATGCTAAGTGAAGTAAGCCAATCCCCAAAAACCAAAGGTCTGAACATCCCAATGTTTTCTCTGATATGCAGAAGCTAACCCACAATAAAGGGAGGAGAGAGACTAGAAGTTCACTGGATTAAAGGGGAGTGAAAGGAAGGCGGGTAATAGGAAAAAGAAAGACAGTAGAATGAATCTGACAAAACTTTCCTATGTTCATATATGAATATACCACAGTGACTCTTACCATCATGTACATCCACAAGACTGAGGTTCTAATTAAAATAAGATATATTCCATGCTTGTATAATAATTATCAAAATGGACTCTACTGTTATGTATAACTAAAATCAATAACAAATAGCTTTTTATAAAAGGATTATAAAAATTATTCCAAATGGTAATCACTGGTCTCAGTTCTCCCCATCCTAAATTCATTTATATAGTATATCTACTGCATTAATAGCACTGTAATTACCTTTATGTAATTATTAAGTTTAATTTTTTTCATTTAGATTTCTAACCAGCAATTCTAACAAAATATCTTCCTTTTCTTGATTAAAGATTTCCTCTCCACATAAGATCTTGCTGGATGACTCTATTCCCCAGGATACTACCCATAACTGGGGAAATTAACTTCTTAAGAAAACAATAGGAGGGCAAGAGATGGGGATTTGAAACAGGAAATATGATAAATAAGGTCAGGAGAATAGGAAAGGAAGTGTTGTGGGAGAATGGTAAAAGAAGGGCTAGCACTATCATCTTGGATAGTAAGACAGTGCCAGTCATCAGGTTTTGAAGGTGGGCCTAGTCAGCAAAAAGATGCCTATAGTGGTATATGGAGCTGACATGTATAGATGCATGAAAGCTGTTAAACTTTCAGGAATTCTACAAGCCAACTGTTAAACACAGCCATTAATAAAATTTAATTATATAAGTTTACAATTAAGTTAATTATATTAAGAACAAATTTCACAAATACTAAAAATCATCACTTTTTAATCTATATCTTCCTATTATCTGTGTTGAAGTTTGTGATAGAAACTCTGATAGAAATTCTGTAAAATGGTGTGCTACTACACATGTCTTCCCAAGCAAACATCTCTTACCAATTCAATCTTCAGTAACATGAGACTGCCGCCTTGAAATCAATCATCTGGGAGTATTTGCACCGATGAAATTGGCAAACACTAGGAATCAGCTTTTAACCAGAACACTGCTAAGAACAGACCAGCTGGGAGGAGAAGACAGGGAAGGGAAGGGGGAGAATTTCCATAGGAAAGACAAAGGGATACGATCGCAGACCAATATAAGAGAGTTCACCACTTGTAAGAGTGGAGGCCTTGCTGTAAGAGAAGACCCTAGGCAAGAACAAAGTACCTCAGTTTATGGGTAACAGTGCTGCCGCAGTTGTGCTTGGAGCAGTCCAGTAATAGCACTACCTTAAGTCAATTTGTTTTCTACCTTTTAAAATTTGGTTTATAACTTGTTAACATACCATGGTGTTAAGAAGACAGGCTCTGATACAAGCCTGCCTGGGCTTGAATCACAGTATACACATCATTTTTTTGTTCAACTTAAATAACAATTGTGTTATTTAAGTTCTCTGTGCCATAAGGCAGAACAGCAAAGATGCTTACCTCAATACCTTACTAAAGAATTAAATGACTGATAAAAAAGAAAGCAGCTATGGCAGACGGTAATTTTCAATAAAAGACTCCTCTCAGGGAATCATATTTGAGCTTGAGGAAAAAAGTGTTCAAGGGAAGGCAAGTACAGATTCAGCATGTTCAAGGAATAACAAAGAAGGTAGGTCAGCAGGAGCAAGTAAATAATGTGAATAACTGATATGGGGTGTGAGGATCAAGTGTGGATTTTTAGTGTGATGTTAAACCACTGGGGGGGTGTGTTTGTGTGTGTGTGTTTGTGTGTGTGTGTGTGTTTTAAGTGTGATGCTAAACCACTGGTGGGTTGGAGGGAAAAAAGAGTGACATTTTTTAAAAACTTAAAATGCAAAATTTAAAAAAATTAGTATGGTTCCTCTGTGCGGAATTGACCACAGTAGGGAAATCACAGAAACAGGAAGATGATTGAGGAAGCTAGCCAAAGTGGTTCAGACAAAACACAAAAAGTAGATGGAATTGAGAGGTGATACAGTGCCACCATCTCTCTTAGAAGGCTTGGAAAATCACCTCTCCAGCCCTTACCTAAGTCTTCATCAAGTGTCTAATGAACAGAAAGGATCAATCTCTATTTCTCCCAGCTTGTTCCTGCTTGAAATGCTTGGAGTTATGATATAATCCATTTCTAAAGATAATAAGATACCAACTGGACAAAGCAAAACCCTACAGACTAATAAAGGAAGTGCCTCCACCTCCAAGATAACTTAAGTCCCACTCCCAAGTTTCCTGACCACTTATTCTCCTGCCATTTCCTCCTGGACAAGTCTTAGATGTATACTCAAAGTCTCTCTGATAGCAAATGCCCATTTATACCTAAAGAATATAAGGAGTCTGAAACTCTCAGTGAATGCAAGTAGACTGCTACCACACCCTGTTCCAACTTGCTGCTGTTTGGGGGACCCGAGTTCTAGAGAAAGCAGGCTGATGACACCTGTTTCCAGAGCTTGCATTCTTGGCCACAAGACCATCACCTGTCATTAGGCTTTGGTGAAATCCAAACCGATTCACCAGAAGAATACCAGGCCCTTTGTCCTAGGGTAAAGGGAAAGTCAGAAGTTAGGTGACTTGTCCTGCCTTCACTGTAGTTTCTGGGCCCAAGGAAGGAGTAAATAGTTGTTTTGTGTGTCATATGGCATCACATGTTTACTTTTTAATCCTAAGAACTCACTAAGACATACTGTATTGTTTTACCTACACCCAGGCTACCAAAAAAAAAAAAAGTGAGAGCAAGGTCTCCACCATGTATTTAATACAGCAGCTGGCAAATTTCATCTGTAAACACACAAATGGTAAATATTTTAGTTTCTGTCAAATATGTGGTCACTGTTGCAATTACTCTATTCTGCTTTTCATAGTCCAAAAGCCAGCCATAGACATACATAGAGAAAAAAGTACAGCTATGTTACAATAAAACCTTATTTCCAAAAATAGGCAGTGGGCCAGTGGCTCACAAGTTGTAGTATACAAGCCTCTGTCCTAATAATAAACTTATCTGAGGGGAGGACAGGGGACATTACTGGGGATTGACCTTAGGGCCTTATGAATGCTAGGCAAATGCTGTGCAACTAAGCTACACTCCCAGCCCAAAGTTTCAATATACTATATTGCTTGGATCAGATAAAAACTCCAATCCTTCTTCCTTGAAAGAAACACAGACCAAAAGAAAAAAAAATTGCAGGTATATTCCAGAGATTCACACACTAGCCTACCCCACAAAAGACATCAACAAAAAAACAGATTGAGACCCAAGATTCAAGTAGGAGAAGCTCATGCAAATTCACAGGTACAGTCACATAAGAAATGCTACGAACAAAAGCATTTCAAAAGTGCTATGGCAGGGCTGAGGTTGTGGTTCAAAGGTAGAGCACTCACCTACCATGTTTGAGGCATTGAGTTCAATCCTCAGCACCACATAAAAATATATTGAGCCCACCTATAACTAAAAAATAAATATTAAGGGGTGGGGTTGTGGCTCAGCGGTAGAGCGCTCGCCTCACATGTGTGAGACCTTGGGTTTGATCTCAGCACCACATAAAAATAAATAAATAAAATAAAGATATTGTGTCCATGTATAACTAAAAGTATATATATATATATATATATTTTTTTTTTAAGTGCTATGGCATAACAAAAGAAAGAACAAGACAAAATAAAATCATCCAGGGTAAGATTAGAAAGGTTACCCAGAGAGGATAAAACTTAAGGTGAATCTCAAAAAAAAAAAAAAACCATATAGAAGCTGACTAGGGAAACAAAGGATAAGTTACACAAAGGAGGTAAAAGAATATGAAAAGGCATAGAAGTGAATAAATACGGCATATTTGAGGAGTTATGTGCCATGGCTTGACCAAAGGGAACACATAAGCAAAAGACAGGACCAGAACAAGGACTTCTGCCTTGATGCTCTAGATCAAGGGGAGCCACGAAAGGATTAACATTATCTGTCCTGTGAACTTCTATACATAGTTGGTGAAGATCAATAAAATAAACGACTGTTGTTTATTTAACATTAATCTTCACTATTTTTCAAATATCTCCTTATCAATAAGGTCTTCCTTGATTATACCAAATGAAGTAAGAACTCTCTTACCCTAACTTTTATCTTGCTAAGCTTTACTTTTTCCCATAGCATCTTTTACTATCTGGCACACAGATTTATTCATGTGTATAAATGTATTTAATATATTATACATACATAAGCATATATGAACTCACCCAGCTCTTTCTATTCTGTAAACTTCCTGAGGGCAGCGACCATATTTGTTTCATTCAGTGCTATATCAGTGCCTAAAAGAGTGTCTGGTTGTTTTAAGCACTCAATAAACTCTGGCTGAATGAATTACTAACTACAGTCTCTTTCTGTAAACAATCTACTTCTCTCTCTTCAATGAATCTTAGATAAGATGACTGGACAAAAAAAAAAATCAAAAGATTTATAATCTAATGCTAAGTGTAACAAATTTGTAGCTCAGTCCTTTAAAAGGTCACTTAAGCAGTGCATCTGTAATCCCAGTGGCTCAGCAGGCTGAGGCAGGAGGATCGTCAGTTCAAAGCCAGCCTCAGCAATTTAGCAAAGCACTTAGTAACTCAGTGAGATCCTGTCTCTAAATAAAATACAAAACAGGGCTGGGGATGTTGTTCAGTGGTTAGTGCCTCTGAGTTCAATCCCTGGTACAAAAGAAACAAAAAAGGTCACTTAAAACATAACTAAAAGTCAAAAGGACTACAGACAAGAAGAGAACATAACAGAATCACCCCTTTTATTTAACCTATGGGCTTTACCCATCTCTCGGAGATAAAATATATATATATATATATTCAGATACACTCCCTGCCTACTCTAAACTGGCAGGCAAAGCCCTTTTACACAGCTTTTCTTAGAAAATGTCTCAAAGTACCTCATGCTGCATAAATAGGAATTGACTTGGAAACTTACTGACTTTTACCACAAACTAATGTCATTCCAGATACAGACTTAGGTTGATTTCACTGTTAGACAATATTAAACAAATTTACTTGATGTTTAAAGTTACTTTTTATTTCAAACAAGCTAATCTTTTGCCAGTAAAAGATACTGGCCAATGAAATTCCTATAACATATATATATATATATATATATATATATATATATATATATACAGGATTGAAAATAAAAGCCCAGAGCATCCCTCTGCTCAGTACTAACACATAATGGTATTATTTTAAATGAAAATAATAAAAAACACAATTCATATACTTCCAGGATCAGCATCCCTCTGCTCAGTACTAACACATAATGGTATTATTTTAAGTGAAAATAATAAAAAACACAATTCATATACTTCCAGGATCATAACTTTGCAACACTAATATATAGGCAAATTCTAACATTTCCAGGAGCTTTATTTGGTCCATTATGACAAAGCCAGCAGATGGCACTCAACAGATTTCTGTTGAATTCTCTATTTAGTAAGAAAATTTTCTCCCTAACAAGGAACAACTTTTTCAGATGGAAAAGAAATCAAATTCAAAAAGTTTGAAAATCATGTAATATATGGTCCCTCAATGAAAAATGCTTCTTTAAAAGAAGAGATTTGTTTAAAGTTCTAAGAGTATATAATATGTAAGGTCTTTTTGTTTCAATATACAACTCTGCCTCAGTTTAGCAAAGCTAAATTAGCTTTGGAGAATGCTGGCTTTCCTGGTGGCTTTAAAAAAAAAAAAAAAAAAAATTCCAGTCTCTCCCCCTCACCACTGTTTCACAACTCCCTGGAACTGCTAGAATAATTAAGTCAGCATTAAAAAGGAGACACTCAACCTTTTGTGACAGCACCAGATATTTGGTTGAAATGCAGATAACATAGGATTTTTATGAATTTTTGCTAAAATTTTTAGTGAAAGGCTGGAAGTTATTAGATAACATTAACCTCTCTTGGCTCCCCATTCCTACCTTCTTCCTTGTCTCCCCTACCAGAAAGCAGATATTAGAAACTTATTCTCTGATAGTTGGTCACTGACTGAAAAGGAGACATATTCTGTCATTACACACTATATCACTTTGACATCTGTTCTCACCCATCTCTCATAGTTACTTACCAGCTTCCTTGATTATGTATCATTATTGGTTCTCTTGGTTTTCCTCTAAAATCATCAATAAAGTTGGGTGGGCTGCAGCTTCTAGGATATTTGGTATGAAATGTATGTGCTACAAAGCACAGAAGTCTCCAAAACCTTTATCAAGTCACTCCCCTGAAACTCTTGGTTGGTCAAGAGGATAAAATCCTAACTCCTAAGCCTGCTCCTTCTATTTGTAGTGTACAAGGATACTCCATAACCTAGCCTAGTCCCTGCTTACCTCTCCAGCTTCATCTCCCTCATAAAACCCAAACCCTGTGCTATAATCATACCAAGCAGCTGACAGTTCAAGGACATACATTTTTGTTTGGGGGGATTTGAGAGGGGTAGGTTTCAATCCACATACTGGGGATTGAACGCTACTGCCAGTGCTTTACCACCAAACTATATTTCCAACCCTTTTTATTTTGGGACAGAGTCTTGGTAAGTTACCCAGGCTGGCCTCAAACTTGCAATCTTCCTGCCTCACCCTCTCAAGCTACTGGAATTACAGGTCAGCACCATTGCACCCAGCAAGGACATATATTTAAGCCTCACTTTTATTACTTGTCTCATTGCTTGGCCATGCTTCCCCCTACCTGTTAGAACAAGATAGCAAAGCATGAAACAACACAATTCTCTCTATTTGAGTAGAAATCTAGATTCCTTCCTCAGGTGAAAAGTCTACTTACCTGACTTAACATATACTATGCCTGACCCACTGCATGTAGATCAAGGTTCCTCCAATTCTTTGAGCCTATCAGATTTAGGCAATGGAAAATGCTTAAGTAGGAACCAAGCAGGCCATATATAATCACCCCTCTTCAGATATCATTTCTACATTAGGATACAACATACTATTATTAGTATGGAAAAAAAGACACTCAAAGTTGGAAAGTGGGAAGCAGCCAACTACATCAAAATTATGGAAGAAATTACAAATACAGAACAAGGAGGCATTGCTTGGTGGGGTTGGTCTAATACTGGAAGAAAACCACAGGCTTTGAAATAACATGAATCTGAATTTTTAAGCAAGTACTTCAAATACTTTTGGGAACCTGCTAGACTATAAATTCTATGAGGGTAAAAATTTTATCTATTACATACAGTCATATTTGAAATGCATAAAACAAAATGACTTACTCATCACATGGTTACAATGTGCCAACACTGTTTTAAATGTTTTACACAGAGATGGGGTCTGGCTCAGTGGTAGAGAGCTTGCCTAGCATGAGGCCCTAGATTTAACAAGTACTACTGCAAAAATAAGTAAATTAAAAACTAACAAAACAATAAAATGTTTGTTTTACACAGCATTTAATCCCCTAACACCTATATAAACTATTAGCATTGTAACAAGGTATGGCGAGTACCTAGCAGACAGTATATTCCCTTCCATCCTCAATTAATCTATATTTCAGAAGCTCCTTCTTTATACCTCTCTTTATAATCTCTTCTAATAAAATGTACCATTTTTCAAATACAGCCAAATAAGGAATGACAAATTTTAATATATTTCGGTTTTACTTAATTATGGGTAAAAGAATTTTTAAATGGATGGCAAACTGGCTTTATGAAATTCTTCTGAAAAAAAAACTATACCCTATACTCAAAAGAGAATACAGGAACAGTAAATAACTTATCACATTAGTTTTAAAAGAAAATGTATAGGGGCTGGGATTATGGCTTAGCGGTAGAGCGCTCATCTAGCACGTGAGAAGCCCTGGGTTCGATCCTCAGCACCACATAATAAACAAAATAAAGGTATTATGTCCAACCACTTCTAAAAAACAAATATTAAAAAAAAGAAAATGTATAGTGTTTTCTTAAAACTGGTTACTCTTTCTATTTTATAACAATATGGGCATTAAGCAATACACTACTTAAAAAGGTAGTAAAGAAGGCAATTCTATCATTTCAGATAATAACAATTTTCTTATCTAAGATGATAAGAAAAAATGCTTTAAATAAATAATGCAGTTTTTTGAAGTTTTCCTTTGAAAGTTGAAATTTTTTAAGCTTTGTGAAAATCTATATAAGGTACATTATGCATTTCCAGGCTTTCTTAAGGACAGGAATATTAACCGAGCAACTGCAATGTACTAGGATCTTTATGTGTGAGGATAATAGTAACTGTTGAAAACTGAATGATACCTGTGAAGCACTGCCCAAAGTACCTGATACGTAGTAAGTATATAATAAAGATGAGCACTGTTGTTCTTTTTAACATCCAGTTTAATCCTCACAAAAACCCTGCAGTATGGGTACTACTCTGTTAAAACTTTTCAGATGAAGAATCAGGGCTCCTACAACTGGTTTTAGTAGTACTGAAGAAATTTTTAAAGCCTAGGTCCTTGCACTTTTCTCTGCATGTGGTCCCGAACCAGCAGTGTCACCTGGGAACTTACTAGAAATATAAATTCTTAGCTCTGCCCTAAACATAGTAAATCATAAATTCTGGGGGTGCAGCCCAACAAACTGTGTTTTAATAACCCTCCACATGATTCCAATGCATGTTCCAGTTTGAGAACCAGTGATCCTACAACAGTACAATCCATGTGCCAGTTATCACAAAGGTCTAGCATCTGGCCTAAATGGTTGCTCTTCCTCCCAACTGATTCCACTTTTCAACACCTTGTTCTGCCTAAATAATACCATCAAAGTCCTTATTTTACAAATCCTGAGCAATAGCCCACTTCCTTCTCACACCATCAGGGTTAAGAATAAGACAGTGCTTAGGCGCACACACACACTATTTCTTTCCCTAATTCTGACTTCCTTGAGCTGAGCCGATTTCCTCTTCAACACTATTCTTCCATGATATTCTGCCTCGCCACAGGCCCAAAGAAACAGAGCTGATCAGAGACTGAAATCTCTGAAACCATGAGCCAAAAATAAATCTTTCCTCTTATTAAAAAAAAAAAAAAAAGACACATAATAGCACTACATCATTAGGAACCTAGGCTTCTGGTTTAAATTCTAGCTCTGTCCCTTAGTAGGCTGCAAGACCTGGGCAGATGACGTAAGTTCTCTGAAACTGTCCGTCTTGAAAATATAGGAAAAAGTTAAGTCATGAGGTTGTGAGTATGATTAAATGAGAACATGGAAGAACATATGGCATAGTGGATAAGTATTATCATGTATTAAATATATGGAGGCACTTATGATTATCATTTTAGTACAAAATATATTTCTGCCACCTTCTATTACATACACAGGCACATACATACATTATGGCAACTGAAAAATCAATACAACTACAATCAATACTCAACATAAGAACTAGGACTGAAATCTCAGAATATCATTTCTCAAAATACCCATTTTTTTCCTATAGTCAAGGAAAGAAACCATTTTTAATTCTGAGATTTATTAAGACATGGACAACACATCAATATACCAGATGTGGCAAAAATAAATTATATTTCACAGAGATCTGGAAAATGGGGATTTGTGGAGAAAAGACATTTGCTATAAGAAATATCTGTGGTAATAGTTTAAATGCTGCCTGGGATCCTTAACCATACAGAATAGAACAAACTAGGCAGTCAGCAAAACCTAGTAAGTTTTACTCAAAGTAGAAATTACGAATGCCAGAGGTGACTAAGGATTCTGTGTTCCTAACAGTAGGTTGAGATTGATCTCAATTCTGTGTTCCTAACAGTGGGTTGAGATTGTCTTTAACAAATTCAAGATGATGACAGAAATGGTAGGAAATAAGCCTACAACCAGATCGGTGGGTCTTATGAACCAAAAAAGGAATGTACCATCGCCTGAGCAGTAAGATAAAACTCACATTTCCTTCTGTGGACAGAACAAAGAGAGACAGCTGAGAATACCACCCTAGCTGCCAGATGTTTTGTACATCACATGGGGTCAGCTGTTAATCCAGAGTTTTGTGATGGGCTCCAAGGATGCACAAGAGCCAACAGCTTAAAAGAGTAAACAAACAACAAAATTCTGAGAGTATTAAGTGGATACCTTTTATACTTAAGGGTAAGTACCCTAAGTTATGTTCTCACATAAAAGGATATAAAGGAAACAATCAGAATCTCTTGAGCAGAAACGTGTACAAATGAGAAAAAGTACTAAAAATGTGCATCACCAGCCCACTCATCAATAAGTAAATTTGTACACCTTTCAGAAAATATTAATTTCTATGCCCCTGATGATATAAATACATTCTCAACATTCTATATGAATGCAGCTAATTTTGGACTTTCGAAGTATAACTTCAGTAACTTATACTTCTGAAGTATAACTTCATGAGTCTAAGCTAACAGGCTGATCTTATGTGGTACAGCAAAATTTCAAAGAGGGCAAAGAAAATCTTTAACCTTATAATAAGTATACTAGAACATTAAACTATTAAGTCTTACCATCACAATATCCCTTTGAGTAAAATAAGAAACTAATTCCTAATTTATAGATTTATCAAACCAGTAAAACAAGATTAGTATCATAAGAAGCACACACAGAGAATTCCAAGTAAATAACCCACACAAAATACAGAAGAATTAGACTATTTTGACTAAAATTCAAATTTTTTAATGGAGTGTCAGTCTGTTTCACTAGAGAGTCTCCTAAAATGTCAGAGCAGATGTCAAAGCAAAGTGGCACTCTGTCGCTGGTTTCTGGTCACAACGTACTGCCCTTTCATTTCTGGAGTGATGAGCCAAAAAAGTCTTCCCTTTGGGGGTCATAAGCCCACAAACAAAGAAAGACCTCATCTTTGGCTAATCAGAAATTTATAAGCATCCACACATGGGGCAAACCACTTACTGAAGATGAAATTTAGTTCTAATTGGGACTGCTTAATTAAAAATAGTTAAGTGCCTATTATGTACAAGGTACTGTGATACAAACTTAAATGAAAAAAAAGCAATAAAAATAATTCAAACCTGAAGTCTGTTTTAATCAGTCTTTTCATTGCTGTGACCAAAAGACCTGACAAGAATAGTTTTAAAGGAGAAAAAATTTATTTTGGGACTCATGGTTTCAGAGGTCTCATTCCATAGACAGCTGGCTCTACTTCTCTGGGTTTGAGGTGAGGCAGAACATTATGGCAGAAGGGTATAATAGAGGAAAGCAGCTCAGGACTTCATACCAGGAAGTGAGACAGACCTCTGCTCAACCCAAAGGCATGCCCCCAGGGACCCATCTCCTCCAGCCACACCCTACCTACTACAGTTACCACCAAATTAATCCCTACCAAGAGATTAATGCACTGATTAGATGAATCCTCTCATAACCCAATCATTTCACCTCTAAACTTTCTTGCATTGACTCACAAAGAGATTGGGAGCAGGGGGCTCACATCTAATCCATAAGAAAGTCCCTGCCCTCAACATGCACACAACAGAGCCACATGTGGCAACTGAGTCCTTTGCAATCAAGGGACTGAATTTTTAATTTTACTTCATTTTAATTAAACAGCCATGTGTAGCTAGTGACCACCATATTGAATGTAGCAGCTCAACATAATCTCATCACCAGGTATCCTCCAATATAAGCTATCCATCCCAGTCAAGCCAGGTCCCTCAGCAACCCTGATAACACTATGTCTACATTTAACTCAAAAGACTGTGTTTCCTTTTCTGGCTCTGCGATTCCATCTCTCTACAGCCTATCTGGCTAGGATGGCAGAGCACCATCCTTCCCAAAGGCTTCCCAATCATTTCTGTCAATATATCATTCCTCTGCCTTCTATGAGCTTCACTACCTGCATAGTTTGTGTAGCACTTGAACAAGTATTGCTGGCACTGTCATTAACTACTCATCGGAGCCCCTGCCTCCCCAATGAAAGAATCTTTTTCTTTAGTATCTTCTTAATTTCTTCAATTTTCTTTAATTCACCTAATTGGTACTTCATAAAGACTTGTTCTGAATAAACCAAAGGTACAGAACATTACAATTCAATCTTCATTAGACAGCAAGTCTTTTTTTTTTCACTAAAAAGCTTAGAAAACATCAAATTATTATAAAAATCATGCTGTAAACATGCTCTGAAAAGTCTCTGACCTACATACTTTGTCTGTTCTACAAGTGCCAAGGAAAAGTAAGAAAATACTACTTACAGCTGGACATGATGGCACACACCTTATAATCCCAGTGGCTCAGGAGGCTAAAGCAAAAGAATCACTGATTTAGAGCCAGCCTCAGTAATGTGGTGAGGCCCTAAGTAACTTAGCAAGACCCTCTCAAAATGAAATATAAAAAGGGATTGGGGATGTGGCTCTGGTTAATAGCCCTTGGGTTCAATCCCCAGTACCAAAAAGAAAAGAAAATACTATTTACAAATGTAAAGCACATTAACTTGAAAGCAAGTTTCCAAAACTGATTAAGACGTCCAACAAAATTCCTTCTGCAATTTTTGCTCTGTAAAACTATCAAAAGCCAGATTGAGGAACACTTGACTTCCTTATTTCTGCTGGCACTAGTGACAAAGTCTTGTTGTTTACATACAGGTCTTAGATTTGGCTGGACAGGACCACCAGTCCACAAAATATTGGAGTAGACCCATGAGAAATGTATTGTTAACCCAGGTTGGTAATCCATTTAAGAGATCAGAAGGCTGATAATGCACTTTGTAGTCGAATAATGCAAACAAACAGCCAAATGAGAATCACAGATTATTTCAACTACAGCTACAGAAATAATACATTTCCTAAGAACAATGATAAAACTGTGAGATGACTAAACTGGTCCTCTTCTCTACAATCAGGAAACTGAGAACATTAAGCTCAGGCAACCTAAGTTCTACAGTTATTTTAAAACACTAACTAATGCAAACTGTACTTATTCAGGAACATTTTTTTTTCTTTAACTGATTAAAGTTTTACAGCCTCCTCCCTCTGAGCAAATATCTGCACTGGCATACTTATCTTCTAGCATCATCTGAGTTCTGAGGTTTGCTTTAATTAGCATGAGCAGACCACATTAATCTACCACACAAAGTCTAAGTCTTACCTGAGGCTGGAAACCTTAAGTCAAGAGTGGACAAGAATCCAGTGTGGTAGGGAGAAATAAAAAAAACTGTTTTCCAAGATCTAAATGCAAGTGTAAGAGATATGCCTTTCTGATTTTCCTTTTTAAATGGGATTTTTAGCCATTCACAACATCTGAATCCTACCTCCACTGCAGCTGCTAGTGGCCCCCTCTCAATCTTCATTTCTCTGGATGTAAAGTGGAAATATTAACCAAACCCTTTGTTTGCTGTTAGATTAAAACAAGCAATGTGTATTAAGTTGCTGGCTATAGTACATTGCCAAAAATAGGTTCTCAGGAAATACAAGTATCTTATTATACTTTTTCATTCCCTTAGAAAACAGAGAACAATAACACCATAAAGACTGATCCATATTCTAACAGCTACACTTAAAATCATTCATTAGAAATGGTTTTGTTTTGTGCTTTTTAAATAACGAAAGGTATCTAGTACCAGAATTTTTTTTCTTACGATGTTCCTGTATTGTCAGGAAGTTTTTGCCTCCTTCCAAAAGCTGTAACATGCAAAAATATTCAGTACTAAGAGAAAAAAGAAGAAAGGAAGAGGAACATAATAAGCCAGCTCTGTTGAGGTTCTGGAAATTTGTTTTGTAATTGAAATGGCTCTTCCCCTTGAAAATCTAATAAACATGGGTTTTATCCCAAACATATGGCAGGTAATGATTATTAGCCCATATATTACATTGGAACATGTCTCAGAACAAAATTTATATCTTGCATCTGCATGTCTTATCAAATTAAAGTACTTTTTAAAGATGACTTTGCAGGGGGAAAATGCCTTTGGTTTTCCTGAGGGAGGCATAGACATAAGTTCATGTAGAAAAAATATTCTTTATAGACATAAAAAAGCAAGTTTCTAATTGAAGAATCTGAGAAACGCACCCCAAATGTTTCCTCTTTCAATGTGTTCTTACAGTCATTTTGGTTAGGGGATCATAGATGTCTAATATAAACCATTAGGGTCAGTGTTAGGCCCAGTAATCTCCTCTAGAGTGCTCAAAGTTGCATGTGACGTTAACCACAAGGTATCCATAGACCATTGCAACACTTTGAAAACCAGTAAAGAATATTATTCTAATATAGAAAAGGCATCAAAGAACCTGTGCAGAAGCTGCACTTTACATGAGAAATGTCTTCCTGTTCCATGATCTTGACATGACTCTCACTGGTCCAGAGCTAACAATTCACCATCCTCTTGAGGAAGCTCTAAGCATAAATATGAAATATCCAATCATATTTTATAACTATTACTGACTTCCCTAAGTCAAAAATTACAATACATATTTTATTCTATTTCTCCCACTTAAAAGAGTAATTTCAAATAATAATCACAAACTACTCTATGTGTCTACAGCCTACAAAGACATTCTAATCCTTACCTGTCCAGTCCAACAAGTAGCTCTCTTTTCAAACATTACTCCCTTCTTCACCTTGCTACATTTTTTCCTCTTGGGCCATTTATTCCATAACTTACACTGTAACTACTCTGTGCATACAGTCTGAATCTTAAATTCAGACCAATTCATTAGTTGTCTTGGCCTACCTCCTGCACATTGGGCAGACTAATTATCCGTAAGTTCTGCCATCTAACCTTATAATCATAGCCCCTTTGAAACTATAAACCAATCCTTCAATCTCCTTGTTGCTCACTTTCCCCAATCTTCCAGAAAATTGGGCTCACCCATCTCCAAAACACAGTGACACCTATGACTCATCAAATTTTTCACCCAGGCTGACCTCTCTCACAAAGTCCATTCCCACTTGTAGAGTTGACTGTAGGACATTCACTTGGGTGCAAAGTGGTGGTAGGACAGAAGTGACTCACCAGTATAGAAAGTATGGGATTCATCCAAATCTTCTCTAATTCTTGAGAACTACTGTCTCCTTGTACCTTTAACCTATCATAAGAGACATCAAATCCCTTTCCTCCTCCTTTGGAAGTCTAAAAATCTTCCTTCCTTTTCAGCTGTTAGTCTGGGGGAGGATATATTTACTGCTGCTAGTGTGGTTACTAGGTCCGGAAGTGCTTAGTGTGTGGGAGTAGTGGCAGGGCCTATTTAGTTTGTTCTCTAACTACCAACCTTTCCTTCATGTATGTACCTGAATCTTTCTTTTATCAAACAGCACTCCTCATCCCTTCTCTCCTTGGGGAAAACACTATCCTAACGTTTTAGAGCCAAAGGATACATATACTGTTCATAAAATATATTAGCAGTCACATGGTTTACTGCAAACAAGTAGTTCAGATCCCAAGTCCCATAAGGACTAATGTTAATAATGACTCAGGAGTCAAGATACAGGCACAGTTTCTAGCATGTTTTTCAACTAAGTGTTTCCTTGTTAGCAACATCTTCAATCACTTTTCCTTGTTAGCAACATCTTCAATCACAACGGTGACATCACTGAAATTCTGGGCATACACAGGGTAAATTAATAAATAAAAGCCAAGAACAAGTGAGCAATTTGAAAGGGAACTGACTAAAGAAGAAGTGAATTGACTAAAATATTAGCTTTATCTCTCCTGCTTTTCATTCACTCACCATATCAATGCTTACTGAGTGCTCACTACATCCATATTAAATACAGTTGTGATAGTTCAGATGGAAATTACATTTGTTTATAAACCATGTATAGCTACAAAGGTAGAGACAATGTTTTGCTCAAATCTTAAGCAATTCATTACTCATAATGAGCTCTCTGCTGAAGTTAGCCCTTTTACCTATTTTCAAAGACATAACTTACAGAGAACAAGGGTGTCCCATTTTAGGATAATCCAATATGTAAAAGGTGCTTCCAAACTAGAGAAAACATTAGAGGGACAAAATGAGCACTCACTCACACCATCTCCTTAAAATATCCAATTCCTCTCAAACAGATAAATTTATGTATTCAACATCACCTTAACCAACTGACCAAAGTCAACATCTCCAATAATTAGACAAGAATATGTTAAGTGTCGGGGCAGGGGTTGTAGGTCAGTGGTCAAGCACTTGCCTAGCACATGAGGCACTAGATTCAACCCTTAGAACCTCATAAAAATAAATGAGTAAAATAAAGGTATTTTTAAAAAGAATGTTAAGTGTCCTCAGGTTATACACCAATGAGGACATAATTTATGCAGTACTTTTGCCAAAACCAGGAAAAAAAAAAAAAACCCAAACTCCTACAAAACAACTTGCTTATATTCTTCACAAGTGTCTATATCATGAAAGACAAAGAAAAACAGAAATTATTATGGATTAAGAGTCTAAAGAGAGGAATTGTTACTGATTAAGAAACTACAGAGATATAAATACAATGTGTAATTCTGGATTAAATTCTGGATTGGGTAGGATGTAAAAGATGTTTTATAAAAGATATTACTGGGATACAGAAATTCAGAGATAGGCTTCCACAAGAGTATGACATCAGTGTTACAATTCCAGTTTTTGTTAACTGTACGGATTGTGAAAGAGGCCCTAGTTCTTAGAAAATAAAGTTGAAACACAGGTCATGGGGTATAATGTATACAACTTTCAAATGACTCAAAAACATAAAAATACATAATATAGATAATGATAAGCAAATATGAATAAATGTTAGTTACTGGAATGATTAGAGATAAAATTATGTTCTTCTTACCATTTATCTGTAAGCCTAAACTTATTTCAAGTAAGTTTTTAAGATTTTTAAAAACAGGTAACATGGAAGATTAAATCTGAGGTACTTACAAGAAAAAAGTCTAAAATGATATTAACATTTTCATTTTTTATGGAATTGCTGTGAACTTATAGTAAGACAGTTTGGAAAATGGATTTGAGAGGTCCAATTTTGGTTAGACCCCGCCCCTTGTCATTTATTAAGTGAGCCATCTTGAGCTTATGTTTCCTCAAATGACAACACAGCTTCCTCTACCTTCACAACTTTACGTAAAACTCAAATGACATAAAGTATGAAAATGAGCTTTTTAAACTATTGGATACTATTCAAACATGAGCTCTTGTTATTACAGGTTGTCTCCTGAAAGATTATAGAGATGCAAAAGAAGTTTACATACCATTAGGTAAAGTATTCAGGGAAAACCAAGAGCAAATTAGTGAAATGGACCAATAGCAAATTATAAAAATATGGTGGGGTTTTCATCCCCAAAATAATACTTTTAGCAAAGGAAGAATATAAAAACAAAGCCAACTTTTTTTTAAATCAAACTCAGGTAAGTGATAGCCATCTCCACTAAAAGATATTTCTCAATTAAAGGATATCTACTTATATCTGAAACATGGAGCTTAAAAATTACTAAAAAGATCTAAAACTATTTTTCCTCAAGAATCCAGGCAGCCCAGCAGATACACATTAGGATAAATGATATCTCTAAGAAGTCTGACTTAACCCCAAGCCGCTAGGGCCATTAAAGCTTTCGAAGCATACACCAAATGTAAGGAAAGGTGGACCCAAGGGAGAGTCAACCATCTGTGAAATTCTATAAGATATAACTTTTCCCTTATTTCCTAAGTCTCCAACTTCATTCTGGAGGAGAAAACAGGCCCAGCCCGTCTTTGTCCTCACTAAGACCCAGTCACTATTCTTTCTGTCCCTCAAACACATCAAGTTGGTACTCACTTTAGAGCTTTTGCATTTTATTCCCTTGAGGCAGAATAATGCCAACATTTTCACAATGATAGCTCCTCCCAGTCACTCAGGTTTCACCTTTTATGGCATGTCCCTCCCCTCAGAAGCCTCCCCTCACCATCCACCTAAAACAAAATAGCTCTAGCCACCATCACATCCTCTGGTTTTATTTACTTTCATAGACCTTTTATTCCTGTTAGTTTTTCTAAGTCATCTGCCCCTGCACACTGTAATGCAAGTACCATAAGAGAAGGGACTGTATGTTTTGTTCATGGGTAAATCGTTAGCATCCAGAACAGGACTTGGCATAAAGAGGACACCTGAATGTCAGAATTCCCCAGCTCCAGCCCAAAATTCACATCTAATCCTTACACGTGAGTGAGATTAATTGACTCTTAGGAATAAAATATTAAAGGCTCAAATGCAACTAAGGTTTCTGGAATTCCTCTTCTCCTGACTTAACTTTGCCTTCTTTCCCATTCTCCACTAATTATAATTCCATCTACTCTTTCATCTTAAAGAGCTTATTTATTCTCACAGTAAGAAGTACCAATTTTTAGAGATGATGTGTACTATCCCTATTTTAAACCCAACATCCTTGCCCCACAGTTCCAAGCCCAAATCTCTTGCTATCCAGAGGACACTCGTGTGTTCTTTGTTTAAAGAACAAGTTCACCACTGCCTCCCTATGCCTGATAATGGCATCAGCTGTCACTCATTCAAAATTTTCTGTCAACTGTCATTCAGTCTGTCTTCTCTTTCACTCCCCATTTCTAATGAAGTGTTCAGTCCTTTTTTAAAAATATTTCTTTCATCTGCCACTGTCTTTCCATTTTCAACTCATTAACTTATGTACACCAACACACAAAAAGGGGTATTACTAAGCTTTTCAGAGGTTTTACCACCACCACCCAATGGAACCTTATAAATCCACCTGGCAATAATCAATATTTCTGTGGAGGCTGTTAGAAATACCTGACCTAGTAATATAACTACACACTGCCTAACACAAAGGCTGTACTCAAGGAATAAGAACTGATAAGACAAGAAACAAAGGCATAGTCACGTTGCGCTCCTGGGTTGTCAAAAGTTCTAAGCCAGCCAGGCATGGTGGCACACACCTGTAATCCCAGCAGCTTGGGAGGCTGAGGCAGGAGGATTGCGAGTTCAAAGCCAGTCTCAGCAACTTAACGAGGCACTTGGCAACTCAGTGAGACCCTGTATCTAATAAAATAGTTTTTAAAAGGGCTGGGGATATGACTCAGTGGTTAAGTGTCCCTGGGTTCAATCCCTAGTACACCCCCCCCAGAAAAAAGTTCTAAGCCATCCCACTGTGAACATTTCACTAAAAAAAAAAAAAAAAATCATTAAAGGAGTTTCATTTAAACATTCAACAGTACATACTTCCACCTGCACAGTATAGAAACTTTCTTACAACTGCAACTTATTCCGGATGCATCTTTATTTAAAGACTGATTAAAATATTTATTTGGAATCCAGCCTATTTTTTTCTTAACTTGTAGAAATAAGTTCTTAGGATTATGTGTTTTTCATATTTAGTAGCAGTTTTCTCTCTCCTACCAATGATGCTCACCCCTAGTTGATCCCAAATATGAACTAAAAGAAAAACTTCAACATAATCTTGCCATTCCTTTGATCATTGTCTGTTTTTACAGGTGCAGAGAACTGTACCTCCAGTTCAACAAACTCACCTATAACTAGTATTTTTCTTCACCAAAACAGCATAAATCACTATGATTTGACTCAGTTAATTGAGAATACAATATACTGTCACTTCCCTTTTTAAAAGAAGGATAACAAACTACCCTACTTATTACTAATAATAAATGTATTTGAAACCTGAAGTTTAAGCGATTCTTCAGTAAAGTCTGTTCAGTTCACTTCAACACATAATTATATACGAAGCAAGGCTGAACCTTGCTTCCCTAGCAGAATGAAACTTGTATAAGCTTAACAAGGTTTACATTGGTTTCTATGACTAATTTTAGAAAACACAGACTCAAATCACAATTTTACCACCAGTGAGCTATGCCTTTTATCACAATACATTCAGACCTCATCTCCTCATCTCTAAGATGGAACGGGGCTGAAGCAGATAATATCAAAGGTTTTTATTAACTCTATAGTTCTAGTAGACTCCAAGAAGGAAAGATCAGGAGGCTTCTAACTGATCTTTCTGCCTCTACCCTCTTCTTCCCAATTATCCTTCATACTACCACCAATAATTGTTCCCAAACTACTACAGAATAGTTTTCTGTTACTGTTACAAAAAACACACCACCACCAACTCAGTAGCTTTAAAGAACTCACATAGATATTGTACAAGTCTGAAAGTCAGATGGCTAAAATGACTTTTACTGGACTAAAAACCAGGTTATTAGCAGGGCTATGTTCCTTCTGAAGTTTCTAGAGAGAAAAAGTGTTATCTGCTTTTTCCAGTTTCTAGAGGCTGTAATTCCTGGGCTCATGGTTCCTTTCTTCACCTTCAAATTCAGCAGTGTGGCATCTTCAAATCTCTGAAACTGACCCCAACTCTCTTCACACCCTCTTTTACTTATAAGAATCCCAATGATTACAATGGATCACCAGGATAATCTTCCATCTTAAGATCCATAATTTAATCAATAAGAAGATCCTTTTACAGTATAAGGTAAATACATTCAGTTTCTGGGAATTAAGATGCGGACTACAAAATCCCTAGATGAAGACACAGGAGTCAATCTCTGTGAACTTGGTTTCTGCAAAGAACTCTTAGATAGGATACCAAAAGTATAAGTGATAAATAAATAATAATCTGGGCATTATCAAAATGGAAATTTTTTTAAATATTTTTTTTAGTTCTAGATGGACACAATATATTTATTTATGTGGTGCTGAGGATCGAACCCAGTGCCTCACATGTGCAAGGCCGGTGCTCTACCACTGAGCTACAGCCCTAGCCCAAATGGAAACTTTTTGAACTTCAAAGAACATCACTAAGAAAGTAAAATGACAGCCCACAGAACAGCACATTTTGCAAATCACAAACCAGATAAGGAACTTGAGCCCAGACTATACAAAGAATCCTTACATCTCAATAATAAAAGACAAACCAATTTTTAAATGGGCAAGGAATCTGAATAGATATTTCTTTAAAGCAAGAAATATTTCTTTCAGCAAGCACATGAAAAAAGTGATCAAAATCATTAGCCATTTGGGTAATGCAAATCAAAACTACAATAAGTTTTACCACACCCACCAACAGGGCTACAATCCAAAAGTCAGACAATAAAAACATTGGCAAAGATAGAAATGGAAAGTCTCATGCACTGCTGATGAGAATGTAAAATACAACAGCCACCATGGAAAACAGTTTGGCAATTTCTCAATATATTAAACAGAGTTATCATATAACTAAACAATTTTACTCTTAGTGTGTATACCCAAGAAAAATAAAAATGTATTCCTATACAACAACACTATTCATAACAATAAAAAGTGGAAAGGACTCAAATGAACAATAACTAGAATGGATAAACAAAGGGTGGTATAGATAGATACATATCAGATTATTCATCAATAAAAAATATCAACACAAGCTCTAAAATAGTTAAAACTTGAAAGCATGCTGTTAAAAAGACAGTCACAAAAGGTCACATATAGTTGACTCCAACTACATGAAGTTTGTAAAATAGATAAATCAATAAAGATAAGTAAATAAGTGGTTGCCAAGCGCTGGGAGGAGTGGGAAGTGAACTGCTAATGAGTATGACATTTCTTTAGGGGTGATAAAAATGTCCTAAAGTTAGATAATGATCATAATGGCACAAACAGAAATGTAGACTGAGCATCCCTAATCTAAATAAAATCCAAAATGCTTTTCCAAAACACAAAACTTTTTGAGCACCAATATGATGCCACAGTAGAAAACTCCACACCTGAAAATGTCACACAAAATTATTTAAAATTAATTTGGGGCTGTGTGTCGAATATGTACATAAAAAAATTGATTTCATGTTTAGACTTGGGTCCTAAGATAGCTCATTATATATATACAGATATTTCAAAAATCAGAAAAAATTCAAAACATGAAACACTTCTGGTCCCAAGTATTTCAGACAAGGGATTCTCTACCTGTATATAAAAAACCAATTAATTATACTTTTGAAAGGGAGAATATATGATATGTGAATCAACGAAGATGCTCTAGAAAAATCTAAGGCATTCAATTCACATGAAAACTAACTGATGAACATATATCATTCCCAAGTAATCAGGAAGGAAAATAAATACATAAAATATTTTCTAAGAGCATGTATTTTTCTTTATATGTTAAAATTAACAAAATCAACCATGCATAAGAATTATATGAATGACTCATGTTGGAAAAAAATAACTACTGTAAACAGCAATGGTTAAAAATAATTAAATACATAATGAACAGCAGTTTTAAAATATACATCATCAATGACTCCTTGGTGGTCAAAAAACAAAATTCCCTCACCTTTGTCTTCCTTTGGAACTAAGCTTCAACATTCTATAGTTATCCCACATGATTCCCCAACAGAAATTCAGCTGGACAAGAGTTTCTACTGTTTACCCTACCACCACTCAACTAACACCACCCTTATTGCCCATCTCCCTTTTGTCCTAAACAAATTAAGGAGATGTTTCAACCAACTAATTGGTCCTGATTCAAGGCCTGACTCTAATCCTATCACAAACTTTTCTCACCCTCTCCAGAACATAGCAACCCAACATCCTCTGGCCTCTCACAACTCTGTCAGTAGCTCTAGATGGCTCCTCCCTAATAAGCACCTTTCCAGTCCCCCAATGAAGTCAATGCACTTCCACTCCTTGTCCAGCCTCAATCTGTTAATTTATCCATTTCATCCTATAATTCACTCTCTCCAAGAAGAATGTTGTGTCAGCTTTCACCCAGTCTTAAGGTAAACAACACTCTTGCCAATGACAGGGTGCCACCTAGCTGCAACACAAGGTAACTCACAATGGGAATGGGAAAAATCTCCATTTACAGAAATGCACAGCAATAAAAGAAAGAAGCCACAGTACAGTACCATTTGCAGGGCAATTTGTTTCATAGGTACATCTTATCACCCTGACTAGATTACCTCACAAGTCTTACAGGTATTATTTGTTCTCAGCTCAGTTTCCATCATGTACTAGTCAATTTAGTATTTACTAAATCAAACTCAATTCCTGATGCATAAAAAATTATTTGGTAATCTCTATCACAAGAATATGAGTTTATTACAAATAATGAACAACATAGATAAGTACAAAATGAAAAGAAATCACATTTACTCACATATAATGGAGCTTGTTGTGGATTAAGTTTCATGACCCAGGACACTGAAACAGAAATTGAAGAAATAAATGAGAATCAAATTGGAAATGGTCACCAAAAATATAAAAATCACCCACAGCTCTAAGAGTATAATCCTATGTCTGAGGTTACTGTGTGTGTGTGTGCGCGCGTGTGTGTGTGTGTGTGTGTGTGTGTTCGGCTTTCCTTAGAGATTTGGGAAAAAGGAGGCTCAAGGATTACAGAATTCCTGTATTCCAGCCACTTTTCAAGTGGGGAGAATGATTTTCTAATTGAAGAAGAAAGACAAAGGCTTCATTGTCACAGAAAACCATTGATCAGATATTTAAAGCATTTACCAAAGCAAAACCATTAAATGTTCATTTGTGCTTCTGTATAACCCATCAAACTCACAAAATGCTGCTCTACCCAAGATATCCCCCTAGTCCCACTAAGGAGTTTGGAGAAAGGGAAAGGAAGTAGCAAAAGACCACTAGAGCTCTTTTGCTCACTGCCATCTTCTCAGAGAAGATGCACCTTGCCTTTAACAGCTAAAAACTCACCTTCCTCAAAATTAATAGCTGAATTCCTTAATTATTTGTCATTAAATGAATGCTCACAAAAATCTTATGAAGAACTTTACAGAAGATTCCCAATATTGTATAACACATTTCTGAATATTAAGAATAGCATGTAGGATTTCAGAATGATAAACATCCTGAATGTGACTATAAGCTGATCTTCAGGGCACACTTTCCTTCCAGTAAGCCTAAAGAAATCTACACTAAAAACCAACTTTAAGAAATGTAATAGTAACAAACTCATTTAGTGGAAAATTTTAAGTATATTTTAGATTCAAATAACAAACACTGATGAAAAAATGGCAGGCTTGAGTAATTGCTCAATGTATTAAATATCCATTTAATTTAAAATTAACTCACTGTGCTCTCTGGCCTTTAATCAGATTTCCCGGTCCTGTTCAGACTTGCTGAGATATGGGATTTAAAGAACCTATAAATTTATAAACTAATGTGTCTTGAATAACTTAAGAAGTGTTCCTGCCATCGCAGGCAGAAGAAACTGATATGAAAATTAACACATTGGTAACCCACAAGAATTAGAGAAATCTATGGGTACAAACTAATGACTTTTCAGCCCTTTTATGCGTCATAATTTGCCAAGGAAACTTAGAATACTGTGTAAGGACCACAACATCAACTATCTGAGGGGCTCCCACTGCATACAGATGTGAACTGAGAGATGAGAGAGCTCAGAGGGCTCTAATGAAGAGCTGATGCCATCTGAACTGCTTGAACTGTGTTTATCCAAATGTATTTCAAAGCCATAACCCATAACAAGTTGCTCTGATAAGAGGATTAAAGAGGGATGACAAAGTGTCTGTCCTCTCCCACTGGTCAAAGAGCCAGGTCATTGTGTTGTTGGCAACACAGGCTACTGAAAAGAATATATCTGTCAAAAGTAATAAAAGTAATGACCAGAAGGCTCCAGGAACAGATTGGTTTTTAGACTTCTTCAATGATGACACATGAGGGGAAAGAGAGAACTAAACTTCATTGGGTTTTACATATGATATTGTATTCATTCTCCATAAAAAAAAGATCACTTTTCTCATTTCACTGGTGGGGGAGTCTTTTCAAAAATTAAACATATTTAACACAAAGAGCAAAAAGTAAACGGGAGAGCCTAAATTCAAACACTGTGTGATACCAATACATTTTTTTCTCCACATTGCCAGTACTGATCAAGCCTTCCCAAAAAGAAAGCTTAAGAAATGTACTCTGTCCATGCAATGGTTTTAAGACAGAATGTTAGGAAAAAACCCTACTATTTCTTCCTTACCTAGAAAGCAATGAATGACTTAAAGCAAATTCACAAGTCCAATAGGACTGTTTTCATGTTACAACCAATACATGAGAAATACTGACAATAAAGATTGCCTAGCATTTGAAAGACTAAGAAGAAATATCAAAATTAAAAGACTACACGACATGGTGTTAAGTACGATCAAAAAATCTACCACTCAACAGTAAAACCAGCTAGAGTTTTGAGCAGTCATAAATGTAAGGAGTGTGAAATAAACAGAAGCATAATAATTGTTTTTATTCTTAAAAAAAAATAAGTTGTAGATAGACACAATATATTTATTTACTTTTATGTGGTGCTGAAGATTGAACCCAGTTCCTCACATGTGGAAGGCAAGCACTCTACCACTGAGCTATCGCCCCAGCCTCTGTTTTTATTGTTTCCACATTTTTCACTTTAAAATGTTGAAAACAAAATTTCACAGTTCAGTGTCATATAAAAGTGACAAAATCACTTTATGTCAAAATAATACTCTCCCAATTTTAATGCAACTGTCTCAATTATATAAATTGATGTTGTCCCCTAACACACATAAATCTCTAAAGGTACTTTAGAGAAGCAAAGGTTGTGGGTACAAGTGTTCCTGAATTTTGATATAAACTATGGTCAGTCTTTTCTTCATAGAGTACAGTGAGGACACCATCATCAGAATGAACCAAAGATGGGCATACAATGCTTAAAAGATAAACAATAGCACAAGTTTTAGAATTTTTGAAATTCATGCTGTTCACAAAGGAGTTTGCAGAAACTCAATCACCATACAGGACTACACAGAAACTCAGGCATGAAGTGATATGGCAGTATGACCTGATTCAGAGAGAAAGGGAGACAGAAAGCACCTCCACCAACCAATGTGCCTAAGCAAATGAATGCAAAATCTTAAAAGTTACAAAGGAAGCTACACCTAAATTAAATTTGGTGTCTATGGCAGTAGTCAGCCATCACTGTAAAAGGCGGGGTGAACAAATATTTTAGGCTTTGCAGGTTGTCTCTGTTACAACATATTTTTTTTTTAAAAATGAATATAGCTGCATTCTGATAAAACTACTTACAAAAAGAGGCAACATGCTGGAGTCAGCCAGCCGGTGACAGTATGCCAACCCTTAGTTAAAAACTAACAAAATACCTCTTAAGCTCAAGAAGGATTACATCCATATTCAACAGCTTTGTTATGTCTCAATGATGCTGTCAGCTAAAAAACACTCCTCAATACAGGAAAATTATAGGGTGCTGCACAACATTCTCTAGACAAGAATCAGATTAATCCAGATTCATGGTGTGACTTTGAGCAAGTCACTTGACTTGTCTAAAATTCAGCCTCCTTATTTACAGAAACAGCCTAATTATTCCTGCCTACACTACAATGTTGGTGGAAGAATCAAAAACACAATCCAAGTCCAGCACTTAAAGCACACTGCCAAGCACAGAGAAGCCACCACTTCTTTCTCTTGCAGTTTCTGAATGTCAACAGAGATAAACCATGAAAGACATCTAAAAACCATAAATGGCTAAATGAAACCCTTCAGGTACCCAGAGATATCTTTCTGACACAACCACAAAAAAAGAATGTGGGGTAACAAATACTGAATTCTTAAGTGTATGTATCTCTGGGCAGTGCAGGGAAATTTCATTCCTAAATTATCAGTTTCTTAACTGTAACTATTCAAACAACAAACAGATATTACTTTTGCAAAACAGTAAGAAACATACACAGAGCATCTGTTTTAAGTTCCCTGTCATTCAACATACCACAACTAATATGGATATGATTAAAAAGACAGTTTCCTAGAAGTGAAAAACTGAAATCAAATAGACTACAGAATCCTTTAACAGGTGCTTCACCTATAATGAAATGTCTCTTAAAAGCTGGGCAGGGGGGCCAATATCATATCAGGTAATTAAACTATTAACTTTCTAGTGCCTGTTTAGCTGAGTGATATCTCATTTCTTAAGGACCAGCTGTCCCAGTCTGATAAACTTATCAACTCAATTGACAAGGTTTTTATCATTCACAATAGGGAAGCTTCCAAATACATACATACACATACACACACACACACACACACACACACACACACTCTCTCTCTCTCTCACATACACACACAAAGAGAGGTGTGTGCAAATCACCCCTCACATCTGCCCCAGTCCCAACAGGAAGGGTATAGCTGTTTGAGTCTCACCCAAGTGTACACAGAAGATTTTTACCTTCCAAGTATTTCCATGGCAGAATATGTTTCAAACAAATCTCCCTGGCCAGGGACCTTGCTAAGACTGGGTTACACAGTCAATGACACTGTATGCTCTAGATTCTTGTAACAAGAGTCAATTTTCAGTTCTTGAGGAAAATAACAGGATCCAAAGAGTCTTTCCTTCAATTCTAAGGAATAGGTGCTGGAGGCTATAAGCCTATTATATACTGGTTGAGGAAGTTAGGGAGGCTGGGAGTAGGAGAGAGGCATTCTGAACAAAGAAGAAAGAAACAGAGTAAATAGACTTTTCCTGTTGAAGATGCCAGGTTTTTCATAAAAAATATAAATACCACATGTACCAAATATATTTCCTGAATGAGATACTGAAGAAGTCTGACAGCACTCATGAATGCTCTTCTTCTGCTGTAGCTACGCTAATTAATAATTGTGCAGTTAGCCTTAAACAGTGATTCTTGAACCTTAGCGTACTTGAGTATCAGTTGAAGGCCTTGTTAAGCAATGCAGATTCTTGCCCCGACCACCATAGAGACCAAATCAGACTAGATCTGATGATGTTTCTACTCTGGCCTACACTTTGGGAAACAATGATATTGAGGCCCACAACATGTGTCTTATTTTCATTTGGCAGATAGCGTTGCTCTGCCCAACTATCACATGACACAAGACTTACTACCACCAAAAAAAAAAAAAAAGCAAAGACCTCATCACAAATGGGGGAGCCATAGCAGATAGAGAGAACAGAAAGGAAATAGGGTTCAATAGGATAATAATACTCCACAGGAAAACAAATGAACATAGCAAATTAAAACAAAAATCAAAACAGCAAACAAAAACACTAACTCCCACATTAACTCATCTAATTTATTCTTTAATCAATGCTAGACTATACAATAGGCAAAATGATAATGAATTTAGGGCAAACACACATACACACAAAGTAAATATTATGAAATTTTAAAAAGTTAAAATTCTTTCAATATAAAAATGATTTTTAAAAATTAAATTTAAAAGAATCAAAACTCAAGACTTTTTTAGAGTTTACTTTGAAATTCACATGGAAGAATATAGCATAAGAATAGCAGCTATTATGAATACAAACAACAATAAGTGTTGGCGAGGATGTGGGGAAAAAGGTACACTCATACATTGCTGGTGGGACTGCAAACTGGTGCAGCCAGTATGGAAAGCAGAATAGAGATTCCTTGGAAAATTGAGAATGAAAACCCATTTGACCCAGTTATCCCTCTCCTCTGTCTATACCCAAAGGACTTAAAAACAGCCTACTACAGGGACACAGCCATATCAATGTTTATAGCACCACAATTCACAATAGCTAAACTGTGGAATCAACCTAGATGTCCTTCAGTAGATAAATGGATAAAAAAAATGTGGATTTATACACAATGGAATATTACTCAGCAATAAAAGAGAATACAATCGTGGCATTTGCAAGTACATGGATGGAGTTGGAGGAGATAATGCTAAGTGAAGTTGGCTAATCCCAAAAAAACAAATGCTGAATGTTTTCTCTGATATAAGGAGGCTGATTCATAGTGGGGTAGGGAAGGGGAGCACAGGAGGAATAGATGAACTCTAGATAGGGCAGAGGGGTGTAAGGGAAAGGGAAAAGGGCATGGGGCTAGAAATGATGGTGGAATGTGATGGTAATCATTACCATAAGTACATGTATGAAGACATGAATTGGTGTGAATATACTTTGTATACAACGGGAGATATGAAAAATTGTGCTCTATAAGTGTAATAAGAATTGTAATACATTCTGCTGTCATATATAAATTTTTTAAAAATTAATTTAAAAAGCCCAAAAAATATAGCATAGTGTTTGCAGTGGGTACTGCCTCCTTTTCTTATGCTTATAAAACTCAATGTCTGGAACACAAAGACTCAATAATGGTTGATAATTTTTTCATTTTTCTGAGCCCCTAGAAACTAGTTATGCAGTTTCAGAGAGAAATCATATATGGCTCCTGCTGATTTAATACAGGACTTATATATGTAAACAGATTTAAATTAAGAGTATAATTAGAACAATAATAAAAGATCAGTAAGGTGGGAGCCCAGGTAGAAATTACTGGAGGAGGCAACTGTGAAGGAGTTTCACCAGGTAGAATTAGGAGGAGCATAGAGTCAAAGGAACAGCAAGCACAACACATGATAGCACAATGAGTTCTTTTTTTTTTTTTTTTTAGAGAGAGAGAATTATTTTTTTAATATTTATTTTTTAGTTCTCGGCGGACACAACACCTTTGTTTGTATGTGGTGCTGAGGATCGAACCCAGGCCGCATGCATGCCAGGCGAGCGCGCTACCGCTTGAGCCACATCCCCAGCCCGCACAATGAGTTCTTCACAACAATACAGACTAGTGAAAAGTGCAAGCAGAAGATGACAGGGATGGAGCCAAGAGAGGCACTTAGGTCAATTTATATACCTCAAAGCTGCATGGCCTTAGAAACCAAGAAAGAGAGAGGGAAGAAAATAAAACTATTACCATGACATGGCTCTACAATAAAGAAATCATAGCCATTCAAGAGAAATGGCATCAAAAAATTTCTGCCCCTCTCCCACCACCATCACCACCCTTTTTAAGCTCAGTTAAAATTTCTGTTATTTACAATTGCATGTTGAAAGATTCACTAAAAGTAGCATTGGATGTTTATAATCACATAACCTACACTCAAGCCCAGACACAGCCCAGAATCTGTTGTTGGTCACAACCAATCCAGAACCCTACCATGGCTCCCCTGAGGTACAGCAAGCCAACAGCTGGCTTCCAGATGAATCTGCATTAGAGTCTTCGTCCCAGTCCCTAACCAAATCCCATCAGCCACAAAACTTATAATCAAGAGGGGTCTGTCTCAGCATCAGTCCTGATCATCTTGCTTCCCCAGGGAAGAATCACTGCCAGCTTACTTGCCTCTGCTTGTAGACTGGGTGCCAGAGCCTTATCACCCTGAGAAAATCTCTCCATGCTCCCTAGGCACCTCTGACTCAACCTTCCCCAAATGTTATTTTTGTTTTCTATAGCACCCTCTCTGCCTACACTGAAGTAAGCAATCTTTTAAAAGTGTTCTTCTGAGGTACCAATCCTTTTCTTTAGGGATTTCTATGGCATGGTACTAAAATTATAACCTGCCATGATTCAAGAAGGGAAAAAAGTATAAAACTAAAATGTAATTGGCTTGGGGGGACATATCTGATCCATCTTTAGTTTTCTTAGAACTTCCAACAGCTGGAACATTGCATAAGCTTAAATACTGCAACCACAGACACACATGGCCAGCACAGCAACTAATAAGCACACTACATTGCCTCTATTAAAAAGACTAAATAAATTTATTTTACACCAACCACCAATAAGCCACTTTGATGAAGATATTAAAAGAAGAAAAAAACTGCAAAGTCCTCATCTAGATTGGAAACAACCTTTTATTGTTTAAGAATTTTTTAAACAAGCCCTGAAAGAAGAATGTAAAGATTAAAATGAGACTATCAATATAATTCAGAGATGGAGACAAACAGACTTGGATTTGAATTATAACTCTGGTACTGGTACTTACTGACTATTGTTATCTTGGACAAGTGGCTTAATTGCCAAGCTTTACTTTCCTTATCTCCTAAATGGGGATAAATAAGAATAAAAGATATGTGTAAATGTCTAACACAATTGTAGGCAATAAAATCATAAAATTAAGTTCCTATTCCTAATAATTAGTGTGAATCACTGAAAACCATTTCAACACTAACTTCACACCACAATCAACTCCCACATCTTTTAGACCCTCTTAATCACCTGTGCTGATCTTGAATTCTAAACAAAAGGTATTGCTGAGGGAAAAAGAGACCCCAACATATCTGGTGTTCTATTAAACACGATTTTTATCATTGCTGAGCTCTCAGACGCCACCCACACTTTTCTTGCTTCCCTCTGGTACGCCTGAACTATGTTCAAGCCCCCTCCCCTCCCCCCCCCACTCAATTATCTCTGTGGTCTTCTTTGCACTCCTTTTCCTTCAGACTCTGTACACACCATCTGTGAGCATCATGCTCTCAGTCCAGTCCTACCTTTGCACATGTGAAGGCCTCCTACCCTTGGTGATTCTGATTATAGGATTACTGCTAATATTTTAACCCACACAATCAGCAGTGACATACCGTCTGGTTTTTTCTCTTTGCACCAATACCATTCATGCCACAATATCTGGCACCGTGCTGGACCCTCCCCCCCACACACAAAAAATACTAAAGAAAAACATGTTTGGTATGAACATCAGAGACAGAAATTAATTAGATTTCTGTGCCATAGTTTATGGAAAGGGATCAATACATATAGCTATAAAAACCAACCTACCAAAACCAAAATATCTAAGGTTAATCTAGTCCCAAAAGGTTCATCTAGTAGCTCATTAAAGACAGTATGGATCCTGCCAAGTGTTAAGGAATCCGGCCTTAAGCAATTTGTTTAATCTGCCAGAGAGGTAACAGGGAGCAGATTCAGAGGACAACCTCAAAGCGAAGAGGAGGGCAAAGGGTTATTTAATACTATACTTGGGTTCTCACATGATGGTTGCTACCTCTGGGAAGAGGAACATGCACATGTTATTTCAATTCTCCTTTGGTGCTAACACAGGCCTGTGGTTTCCTGAAAAAAATGGTTTCTAGTGTTTTGCAAAGATCTATATGGAGAAGAAAACTCCCAGTGGCATTCCACAGGTGAGAATTTTGCCGCCAGCTGTATCCTGTTATCCAAAGGAAACAGGAACTACAAGCTGCCTGGAGGTCCAGACAAGGAAGAGCAAGACCATAAATTCAATAAGTGCTGACACTCTTATCCCTATGGCAATAAGAATAAACTTTAAATTTAGAAAAATTCATACACAGCTGGGCTGTATGTAAATTAACTTCTGCAGGGGTTAAAATAGATATCCGGTAAAAAGACTGCCAAATTCAAGCCTTTACACTTCCTCCATCCTCTCTCATCGAAAAAGCAAGAAGCCCAATGGGCTAAACCAATTATAAACCACCTGGAAAGACTAAATATAGGCAAGTGGGCACACATACAAATGCAACAGACATTACTGAGCTGGATGACCTTACCTGGACAAATCCCAGGGCCTGCTGTGGCTATTCTATTAGAAGTGATTTCACAGGGACACATAGCCCACCTTCTTGAACACATTATATGACAAAAGAAATATCAAATGAATTCCACAAGTAGCTATCAGAAGAGCTCAGAAACAAAATGCTGCAAGTGGTCAAGGTAGGCCTTTAAATCATGAAAATGGTTCTCAGGTCTTAAGGATAAATACTGCCTTCAATGTTATACAATAATAAGTTTTTTGAGAACACAATGTTGAAAAACAAGAGGAATGGCATTTTGAGAAGGGAACATCTCAAAGTTGCAAAGTTTTAATAAAAACTTCAAATAAAAGAAAATTATAAATGTCCTAATTAGGTGAAGATGCTACACAGAAAAAGAAAAGTCCCCTGTTAGAGACTTTTAATGAACTAGGATCAGCCATGTAAATGCACAGGAAAATCAACATCCCCACTTCGAAAAATCAAGATGCCATGTCAGTATAGAACTTGTGACAACATTAATATTTTTGATAGAAAATTTGACTACTTAAATACAAAAAAAGTATGAGTATTCTGAAATAACTGAAATGGGATTTTTCCTTAATATTTGCTGCATTTTGTTTGAATTTTTTTTTTTTTTTTTGTATTTGTAGATGGACAGCATGCCTTTTGTTTGTTTGTTCCTTTTTTTTTTTTTTGAGGGGGAATATCAAAAACTGAACCCTGGAGCACTTAACTACTGAGTCACATCTCCAGCCCTTTTTTATATTTTATTTATAGACAGGGTTTCGCTGAGTTGCCTATGGCCTCAATAAGATTCTGGGACAGACTTTGAACTTGAAATCCTCCTACCTCAGCCTCCTGAGTTGCTGGGATAACAGGCACAAACCACTGTGCCTGGCCCTTGTTTTGTTTATTTGTATGTGGTGCTAAGGATCAAACTTAGTGCCTCACTTAGTGCAAGCACTCTGCCACTGAGCTACAGTCTCAGCCCCACAGAAGTGTTCCCAACCCCTAACTACATGGTAGAAAGGTATTCCTCACAAATCTCTCCTCCAAGTAACATGTAGGGGAGTACTAAATGAAACTGAATCTGCATTCATAACAATCCACAGTAGAAGTATAAATACCTATGCATTTTTTGTTTGTTTTGGTACTAAGGGACTGAACCCAGGGGTACTTTGCCACTGAACCACATCCACAGCCCTTTATATTTTTTATTTGGAGACAGGGTCTTATTAACTTTCTTAGGGCCTCACTAAGTTTGAGTTAAGTGCTAACACAGGCCTGTGGTTTCCTGCAAAAATGGTTTCTAGTGTTTTGCAAAGATCTATATAGAGAAGAAAACGTCAATCCTCCCACTTTAGCCTCCTGGTTCATAGGTATGTGCCAACCATGGCCAGCGCCAATGTATTTTTAACACGGTAATTTAAAGAACTGAGGTTAATTCTGTTAGGATATTAATAAAGACAATTCACTTTCAATGCGTTCATAAAACAAACATGACTGTTTGACAATGCTAAGATAAAGAAGTGGAAGATTAGTTTATCTCTGAGTTCAAAGTCATTTTCTAGGCTAAAAAAGCAAAACATGCTTTGCAAATTCTCATAAATTCATTAATTCACAGAAAATTATTTAAGAATGATTTAAGACATGATTTTCATCAAATTATTAAAAAGTTATCAGGTTTAACTCAGATAATATTACAGTGCTGGATTTAGTAATAACAGATTTAAGAGAAATTTCAGTAGTTATTTCTGAATTTCAAATTTTCTGAACTCCTCTTAAAAGAAACTTCTAATGGGGGCTGGGGTCTTGGCTCAGTGGTAGAGTGCTCATCTAGCATGCATGAGGCACTGAGTTCGATCCTCAGCACCACATAAAAATAAAATAAAGATATTGTGTCCACCTAAAACTAAAAAATAAATATTAAAAAAAGAAACTCTTAATGGACTAGACATGTTAATGATTTACTATACAGTGCATGAACAGAAAATTAATCTCCCCACTGAACTAAAATTAATTAAAAGTTGTCATAAAAATGCAAATCTAGTCCTTTAAAATATTTTAGCATTTCTAGCTGTGTGTGGAGACAAATGTGCCTTGTATAGTAGAAATACAAAATCATAAATTGTTATTTCTAATAAGTGTGGAAATAGGACATATTAGTATGCACATGAAACTTCAAATATTTAATATATGTGGTAAATACACAAAAATATCACGAGAGAAACAGCCAGGCATCTACTGTACAATACCCTTTCATTTAAAAAAAATACAAACTGAGAAACTATTGTTGTTCCATAAAAATCAATGCTATAATAGTGTTAATTATTGATCCCAAGTGATAACAATTTGATCATAATGAGCACACAAGGAGCACAACTGGCTACTTCACCTAAAAACCTTTCCAATCAAAAAGTAAATTAATTAGGAAAAAAAAGAGCATAGATTTTAGAATGTACTGTCCTAAATATAAAACCAATGTTTTTGTAGGTTTCTCTAACTGGGTCCAGAAATGAGAGAGTGAAAAGTAGATGTATTATGTATGTGTTCAAAGAACCCAGGCCATAGGCAAAGCAGCTCAGTCTAGAAGGGGTAAGAAAGATATAAAGAATGCAAATCAGCATACTACAGTGATGTAGCCACATCCATGTTTATAACAGATCAATTAACTCCAAATAGTTAAACTATGGAACCAAACTGGGTGTTCTCCAACAGATGAACAGATAAAGAAAATGTGGTATATATTATATACACAATGAAATATCACTCTGCCTTAAAGAAAAATGAAATTACAGCATTTACCGGTAAATGGATGAAGCTGGAGAATATCATGCTAAGAGAAATAAGCCAATCCCAAAAAAAAAAAAAACCCAAAAGCCAAATGTTCTAATATGCAGATGCTAATTCACAATTGGGGTGGGTAGGGCTAGGGAAGAAAAGAGGTACTTTGGATTGGATAGAGGGGAGTGAAGGAAGGTGAGGGAGTAGGAAGGATAGTAGAATGAATTAGACATTATTACCCTATGTACATATATGTCTACACAACCAGTGTGATTCTATATCATGTAAAACCAGAAGAATGAGAAATTAGACTCCATTTATGTATGATGTGTCAAAGTGCATTCCACTTTCATATACAACTAATTAGAACAAATTTTAAAAAAGAAAAAAACACAAAAAAGGGAAATAATTCAACAACTAATTGAGTGCATACTGTAGAAAGGGAGTTTAGATAGAACTAACTATATATAGTTCAAATAAGCTCTGCAGATAGTGCTGTGAGGCCTTGGCTTTCTGATTCTCCACATAAATAGGCCTCACAAATGGCTCCCCACTACAGCAAACAGTTGGTTCTGTACTAGATAAGACATGGTCAGATGCAAACAAAATTCAGATAGATCTAAAAGACCAAAGAACTTAAGCTGCTCCAAAAACCTGGACACATCCAAAACAGAATCAACAAAACATCCCATGCCAAGTAAAGAACTGATAGACTACTTTGGTCATAGTAAGAGGGCACTGCACGGGAGAGGAAGAAGCTGAAGCATAACCCTGTGCTAACTGAAGGCTCTCTTCCTCTGTATTTTTTTTTTAAGTAACTTTATTTTATTTATTTGTTTGTTTGTTTATTTTTAATGTGGTGCTGAGGATCAAACCCAGAGCCTCACATGTGCTAGACAAGCGCTCTATCACTGAGCCACAATCCCAGCCCCTCTCTTCCTCTGTATTAAACAGGTTTAATAATCACTTGCCTTAGAGAGCCTGCTGTAGGTCAAATGAGATGCCATTTGTGCAGCAGTTTAGTATAGTGGTGACCCAGAACAGGTGTTCTGTAGACTGTCTTTTACTGACACCAAGCAAACCTGACACAGGATAACCAACAAGAAAAAGGTGGTCATGGTAAACAAATTAAATCCTTACTTCTTATTGGTTGTCACAGCAGAATTTCTTAAGAAATACAGCCTACTCAACACTAGTTTGAGAGCTTAAGGTTAGAACCTCGGTAAAATCAATTCTGTCTTTAGGCAATTTAAGATGAAAAAAAATGTTTTTAACTATCAAACAGAGTTAGGAACAGTTGTCTTTGTGGCTGGCTCTCCATCAGCAGGGAGTAGCAATGGTTACAAACCACAATTCAGCAGATTTTCAGTCCCTACCTGATGAAGTAAAAGCTCAAAAGTCAATTTTTTTCAGTTTAAAAATTATATTCTTGATTCCCCTTTCCTTCTCTATGCTCCATTATTCCCCAAATGTGGGCAGAGCCACTTTCTAAAACAAAAGCACCCCAATTACCCATCACAGGAAGAACCTAAACAAAGATGAAAGGTGAAGATTGACTACTGATTCTATTCCACATTCTCCTTACTCTGTGGCTTCTCCCTCCCCAATTTGACACATGAAGTTTCTATGGAAGGACCTGGCATTTTTAAGCTCACATGTTTGTACAGAAATAGGAACACTGTAAATGTTTGGAGAAAAGAATGAAAGGATTATCAACTAGCTTCAATTATACCAACTGATCTAATCATCATGTTACATGCTTCTTCTGGCATCTGAAGCCTATTTCTTAAACTCAAGCAGGAGCATTTTTTAAAATATTCCTCCGTCTCTCATCTTTCTCTCTCAAATATAACCAAAATATACCTGGTGGTAAACACATGTGCTCATTGGCTTTTAGAATTCATACTCATCTAAAATGGACCTCACTGACAGATAAATTTCACTTCATCTGATTTCATTTAGATAGTCTTCTCATTTGTTCTTCTAAAGAGTATTAATTCTGTAGTTTTAACAGCTTATATCTTATAAATTAGGAAGAAATACCACATCATCATTATTGCTGGAACCTATAAAGTTTACTTACTCTATAATTCCAGGTACCATACTAATCCTGACATTAATCCATTTTACAAATAAAGAGATTCATGATTAAAACACTAACCCATGTGAGGTCACACAGGTGGTAACAGTGACGGCTAGAGTGTGAACCCAGAACTGACACCAAAATCCATGCTCTTAACCCAGTGCCACAGGTATATAAACAAATGAGGCAAGGTAATTTTTCTGAGCTGGGAACTAAATATACAAAAGATGAAAACAGAAATTTTCTGGGTGTGATGGTACATGCCTGGAATTCCAGTAACTGGGGAGGGTGAGGCAGGAGGATTCAAAGTTATAGGTCAGCCTAGAAAACTTAGTGAGACCCTGTCTCAAAATTGAAAAAAAAAAAAAAAAACAGAGCTGGGGGCGTAGTTCAATGGTAGAGCACCCTTGAGTTCAATTCCCAGTATAATAATTATTCACTCAAATAGAAAATGCATGTTGGAGGAAGGAAAATTTCACTAAGTAAAAGAATAAAGTGAGGAAGGCAGTAACATATGCCTGTTTAAAGCTTCTTTGCAGACTAACTCATCTATTTTATGTCTTCAAAGCACATCACTGTGGACCAATTTATAGATGTGTTGTATTCTGTTTTGCAACAATGGTAGGTAATGAATTATAGAAAGAGTCAGCTGCTAATTACCCAACAAATAAAGCAACTCAATAGGCCAACATCTATATTCAAATGGAAATGTTTATAAGCCTCAGAATTAGCTAGAAATGGAATTTCTCCTACACAAAATAAGTTTACATCAACCATGTGAAATCTGTTATCCCCCAAATTTAACTGCTGTTATAAGCAACAGAAATTTCTGAGAATGTTTTCCCTAAATTCTATAAAAATATTATTTTAAAAAAATAGTCAAGCTTCAAAACCAATGCCCAAACTCAAGAAAATGAATAGGCAGTCTTTCCCATTCTAATTGTGATGTTTCTGTCAGTACTGCATTGAATTTTATAAACTTTAGGTACAAATAAGTAGTATACTATCCTACTATTTCAATACTTAAAAAACACACTGGCTTTTCAAACAGATAATTATCAGCCTGGAAATCTGCCATTAAGGTGAAAAGACAACTAAAAAATAAAGCAGGGCTGGGGTTGTAGCTCAGTGGTGCACTTGCCTAGCATGTGTGAGGCAATGAGTTCGATTCTCAGCAACGCATACAAACAAAATAAAGGTCTATCGATAACTACAAAAAATATTTTTTAAAGAAACAAGATGGGTAGACTAAAAACCAATATGATATGTCCTTCCATTATAGACCTTGATGGCTAAACTAAATCAGAGCAAGAAACAAAGAATGCACTCACCCATTGAATGCTGCCCCACTTGGTCCAAAAGAAAAAATACCACAGAATTGAGAATCTTAAAAACTTAGTTATGAAATCTTCAAGATAATCTTTTCGGCATTCAGATGTGGGCTAACAGTCTTAGGCAGACCTGCAACTTTAAAGCAACCAAAACCTCCACTAGTAATCTGTATTAGCTGTACTTAATAACCCCTAAGGCAAGATCTGCCTTTCAATAGCTATAATCAAATCATAACTATAAGCAAAGATAACATTTTAAATCTTACTAAACAAATCAACCTTTCATTTTTAAAAATGTGAAACTTTTGAGTTAGGCTTCCTAAGACATGTACTATAAAAAGTTAACTGGTGGTAACAATGAAAAAGCTTAAAGGTTTGGAAAATATTCTCTAATTGATATGTATTTCTAAGAGGGACCAGAGATAGCTCACAAATACTAAGCAAAGGAAAAAAAAAAAAAAAAGAAAGAAAACCAATATGAATATCAAATCCAGGAGAATGGGTAAGTAATGATTTTAAGACTTAAAAAAAAAAAAAAAGACTTCACTATTTTAAAAAGTCAACAAGGAAGTAAAAGCAGAATACAGATTATAAACTCTGGACAATATACAAAAGTGACTATTTGAAAGCACTAAAAAAAAGACAAAAGCTGTCAGAAAGCTGAATGTTACTGAGAAAACTCACTTTTTTTTTAAAGCCAGGGATTGAACTCAGGGGCACTCAACCACTGAGCCACATACTCAGCTCTATTTTGTGTTTTATTTAGAGACAGAGTCTCACTGAGTTGCTTAGTGCCTTGTTGTTGCTGAGGGTGGCTGTGAACTTGCAATTCTACTGCCTCAGTGTCCCACTTTTATATTGTTTTTCAACTAAGGGCATTCCCCAGATCACATGATGCAATAGTTAGAATTCAAGTAAAAAGATATTATTCTTATAATCGTGTATAAACTTTGCCCAAATCTTTGACAGATTCCCAAATTGTACTTGAGGGAGAGAATCCATAAAATTTCCAGGAAAAAGTCAATATGGAAGCCTGAAAGAACTAAGCAAGATGGAACTAAATTGTGTCCAAAATGAACAAAAGTAAAAATAACTCAGAACAAAGTTTAACATTATTCAGAAGAGGGGAGGGAAAAAAAATGGTGGTCTCATCATCTACAATGTGCAGCACACAATAAAAAATTACCAGATATGTATTAGAAGTTTAACATGAGGTTACTTTGTATTTGCATAAGAGTTATTTTACCTTTGACAAGTTGCAAATAATATCTGCATGTATCTGATGATGAATATATATCCAGAATTTATAAGGAACACTTCCAACTTAAAAAGAAGACATCCCAATTAAAAATGGGCAAATATTTGAAGAAAATAAATGAATGACTAAAGGCATGTGAAAGTTGCTCAACATCCTATTTAGGGAACAGTCAAAATTATTATTATAAGATGCCTCTATACATCAAACAAAATCACCCTCTTATCTACTTAAAACTTGAATTTTTTGTTTTCTCACAAAGAAACTCAAGTCCCAGATAGCATTATAATGGCATGCACCAAAAATTTCAAGGGGGAAAATGATACCATACTTACACTATCAAAAAATGGGGGTGGAGGAGCTGCATTTTCCAGTTCATCTTATGAAACCAACTTATCCTGACATCAAAACTAGATAAAAACATTAAGAAAAATACAAGCCAAACCACTCACAAAAATAGACACAAAAATCCTTAATAATATTACCAATTCATATCCAGAAATATAAAAAAATAATAATACAAATTGGCCAAATGAAATTTACTCCAGGAATGCAATGATGATTTAACTTCTGAAAATAATAGTATATAATTCACCTCATTAAAGAATTTGAAAGAAAAAGCATACAACTACATTACTGCAGAAAACTCATTTATAAAACACCATTAATCCATGATAAGACCTCTCAGCAAACTAGGAATAGAAAATTTCTCAACCTGATAAACAGAATCCATTAAAATCATACAAGAAGGTAAAAAATCTGAATGCTTACCATTAAGACAGGCAACTTAACCAGAATGTGAGTTCTCACCCATGCTAATCAACACAGTCCTGACAGTCCTAGCAAGTACAGTTAGGTAAGAAAAAGAAATAAAGGTATACAGATGGTGTGGGGATTGAGAGAATTAATGCTGCCTCTCATCTGCAGACAATAGGAATCTTCCAAAAGGCTAACAAAGAAAGTGTTTTATAAAGCAAGATGGCAGACTACAAGGTCAATAAACAAATAATTGTATTTCTCCTAGTTGCTAAAACAAACAAAAGAAACTTGAAATTTCAGATATTTATAATATCATCAAAAAACATGATATAATATCATCCAAATATTTAAGGATATATTTAATAAAATATGTGTAAGGTCTGTATACTGAAAATACAAAAGCTGCTTTTAAAAAACCTGAAGAAGATCTTAACAAATTTGCAAAAAAGTATAAAGGCTAGAAGAGGGCAAACTCAACCAAATGAGTGCTCACTGATGAAAAAAGAAAAAAAAAAATCAATAAAGGCAAAACTACTCCCCCAAATATTAATTTATTTATGTTTTAAAACTGTATACAATATTCTACAAATCATACCCATATCCTAAGCTCTTTACTTGTTCTCCTGTTTGTTTTTTCACACAATAACAAAACTTCTGAAAGTGATACAAATGGAAATCATCTGAGAGAACCAAGACATCTATTCAATATCCTTGTATTCTTTAAAATAACAATTGTGGTCATGTTTTGTTTAACACTGGAAATATGCTGGCTCTCTTGTCATCCTGGAAATATCACAGAGTGCATTTACACAAAACTACATAAAACAGTCTGCTATACACCAAGGCTTCCTAGTACAACCACTATTGTGTTATAATTCTTCAATGTCCTCAACACTAAGCAGAACATGACTATACTGTTAAAATGCTACTATGCTTATTCTTCCAACATAAAAATCACTTATCTGTTTTACCAAAAGTTAAATTTCATTTCATAGCCTCTTTCCAAAGATAATCTCTCATCTGCTACTAGAGATTAAAATAGTCCAAACTTGTGTAAAGACAACTACTAAATCCAGAAGAGTCATCATAACAGAGTGTGATTTTCAAATCACAATATATCTCTAAAAGGGCTGTGAATTTAACCAGCTTTAAAGTGACACTGGTTGTAAAAAGTATATGTTTCAGCTAATCAAAACATGTAATACAAACTGCAGACGGGGCTAGAAAGATGAGAAGGCAGAGACAGGATTCCCAACTTCAGTTCTTTGCAGTCTTAGAGAGTCTCCATGGAAAACCTTAAAACTTCCTTTATCCTGAAAAATACAAGCAAGCTTTTCTAACATGCTCTCATCATATTCATTCACCTGAGAATGCATGTAAGAGCCCCTTTAAACTCACACAATACTCTGAGAGAGAATAATCAAACAGATATCCATCTGACTACAAATGAGCAAATGTAGGCTATTCCTGTATCACATAAACCACAAAACAATACTTTTAAGATTTTTGCTGTCATTCTTCCACATTATTTTAAGACAAAAATACATAAAAGAAAATTTTAATACACTGAGTCCTTGAAAAAATTAGAAATCAGGCATCAAAAATGCCCTCCCAACTCGACTTCGGTCAACATTTAAATCACTTAACTGGACAAAGAGAGAGAACGTGCAATGACCAAACTTTTTGAATCTAATGGATAATTTACCGCAGATCCAAAAAGATTACAAGCTCAAATGTTAACTCCTGAAACTGTTTATTCTTTATTTTTTCATTCATTCACCAAAGTTCAGTAAGCACCTACAACTAGGAACATTGTGTTAGGTGCTACAGACAGAACAATAGAAATATAACCCTTGTTCTTCAAAGTATATACACTCCAAGGTAAATAGATATGAAAACAAAAAAGTGAAATGATGTACCACAGTTATCTAGGTAGAGGAAGACACAAAGGAAATGAATGGGGTGGGGAGGGAGAAGCATGAAAACTCAAAAACACACTTAAAGAGGAAGGGGTCTAAAAGAAGGCAAATCTTTTAGGGCAAGCCCCCAGTGACCTACTTCCTCCAACTAGGTCCCACATTCCAGCAGCCTATTTGTTTATCAATAGATTAATCCACTAATGAGGTCAGAGCCTTGTGATCCAATCATTTCCTCAGTGCCCCACCTCTGAACATATGAGACTGCAACACTCCAGATCCAAACCATAACAAAGTGTTTCAAAAGTTATTTTCTAGTTATCATTGTCATCAATTTTAAAAAACAATCTACTATGATGAGTAAGGTGCACTGGTAAACAGTATAATGGGAAGAGGGATAAGATAATAAATCATTCAAAGGATCCAAAAATTACTAAATTCCAAGTAATTGCCCTTCAGAGACCTCTAGTCTACTATAAAACAGCATGTAGATCCATAAGCAAATATACAGTAAGGTTATAAAGAAATAAATGCCTAAAGATCGTTACAAGTTTAAGTACAGTAGAAATCTACTGTAATCTATCTGTAAACTAGTGAAAGATGGAAAAGGGATAGGGTAAGAAACTGAAAATTCCAAGCCTACATTAACTTTACTATTAGGGAGATATTGACATAAATTTAAGAATCCTGAATCATATTACGTATAGCTGTATAATCCTGAGCAATCCAATCATACTTCAGCTCATCTTCTATACTATAGACACAAAAGAACCTACCAGTTTAAACTTCCCATTTTGAAGTTAATTCCTTAAAACTGAAGAATTACACAAAAGTATATAAAGTAGAAATGAGCTAGAACAACTGGCTATGATAACACCAAAGAGAAATCAAACGAATATATGTTTACATGGAAGGCTTCTTATATGCAGATTCGTTTAAAAATTCTTGAGAAGTGGATACTCTCCTCTATTCTACAAGAAAAATGACAAGACTCAAAGACCTTGTTTAAAGATTCCCTGCTCAAAAGTGGTGAACTTGGGCTGGGGATGTGGCTCAAGCGGTAGCACACTCGCCTGGCATGCACAGGACGCTGGGTTCGATCCTCAGCACCACATAAAAATAAAGACGTTGCGTCCACCGAAAACTAAAAAATAAATATTTATTTATTTTTTTTTTTTAANGTTTTAATTTGCTATGTTCATTTGTTTTCCTGTGGAGTATTATTATCCTATTGAACCCTATTTCCTTTCTCTCTCCCTTTCCCTCCCACCTCTCATCCCTGTTAAATGTTGATCTTCTTCTCCTGCTCTTCGTCCCTACTCTGTTCTTAGTTACTCTCCTTATATCAAAGAAGACATTTGGCATTTGTTTTTTAGGGATTGGCTAGCTTCACTTAGCTTAATCTGCTCTAATGCCATCCATTTCCCTGTAAATTCTATGATTTTGTCATTTTTTAATGCAGAGTAATACTCCATTGTGTATAAATGCCACATTTTTTTTATCCATTCGTCTATTGAAGGGCATCTGGGTTGGTTCCACAGTCTTGCTATTGTGAACTGTGCTGCTATGAACAACGATGTAGCAGTGTCCCTGTAGCATGCTCTTTTTAGGTCTTTAGGGAATAGACCAAGAAGGGGAATGGCTGGGTCAAATGGTGGCTCCATTCCCAGCTTTCCAAGAAATCTCCATACTGCTTTCCAAATTGGCTGCACCAATCTGCAGTCCCACCAGCAATGTACAAGTGTACCCTTTTCCCCACATCCTCGCCAGCACTTGTTGTTGTTTGACTTCCTAATGGCTGCCAATCTTACTGGAGTGAGATGGTATCTTAGAGTGGTTTTGATTTGCATTTCTCTGACAGCTAGAGATGTTGAGCATTTTTTCATGTACTTGTTGATTGACTGTATGTCCTCCTCTGAGAAGTGTCTGTTCAGGTCCTTGGCCCATTTGTTGATTGGGTTGTTTGTTCTCTTATTGTCTAATTTTTTGAGTTCTTTTAAAAAAAAAAAAAAGTGGTGAACTCTGGAATCAATCTGACTCAAAAGCCGACTCTCTAATTCTGTACTATGCTAACACCCAGAATCTATAACTGGATTTCTAAACTAACTGGACTTACAACATTACTGATGTACACACATGGATGGGCACAGGCACAAGAGGGAGAAGCAAGGTAGATGTATGAATATTTATGAAGAGGAAAATCACCAATCATCAAATCAAGGTGACAGTGGCAATCACTGCCATATACCAGATTTTATCCCTACAGTTGCTGGGTCACAGGCATTATGTAGAAAGTGGAGGGATAATCTTCCAGGTGGTATTTCAGAATCTTAACAATCATCATGGCCTCATTAGGACACAGTACCTGGACATGACCACAGCAGTATGCATTTCTAAAGAACATTAAGGTTAGAATCATAGGAACCTAGCTTTCACATTTCAACCGAGGCATGTTAGTAACATTCATTACCCAGTGACTCCCAGTACTGCCACCAATAACATTACCCAGAAGAAAAAAAGCAAAAACCCCACAAAAGCCTCCCTAGGGTTCTGCCAACACTGACCATGGTGTCTATAGAACTCACTGCCTTTAATGTAGCCAATCAAGTTCAAATTATGTGTCTCCTTTTTAACCCTTTATCAGAAACAAGAATACAGCAGAAACGGAAAACAAAAAAAGCAGAGGGAAAAGCAAAACACACAAAAAGATCCAGGGTTACTTACAGACCTCTCAAAGATACCAGCCCTAGCACATTTAAAAAAAAAAAAATCATTACATTCTACCATTTTGTGCAATTTAATCTTGGCTGCATCTTAATCTACTGATCTCTTAATGGTATGAATCTGTAAGAACCAGAAAGAAACACTACAGGGACTGAAATCAGTCAGGCTTGTTAGAACCAGACATATGGAGAAGTAGGACAGTCCAGCCTGAACTCTTCCTGGTTCAGTGTGTAAACCATCTTCCTTTTTTACTTTTATAAGCAACAACAAACTCTAATGATTTCTACTTAATTTTTTATTAAATTTAGGAAATGTTTATCCTTTGTTTGTGCAATTTTTTTTCATACCATTTTCTCTTTCTACATACAACTCCAGACCTTTTTAACTGTTCCACATTTTGAGGTTCTGTTCATTTTTGTTTCAACTGCTTTCTGCAGATTACATCACGCTTATAAACAAGTTCAATAATTCTTTCATTACCTCTATTCTGCTAAAAACTTACTCTGTAAAATTATTTGTTCTTCCTTTTTTTATAGCTTCTATTTCTCTGCTGAGATTTTGTATGTCTTCCTGTATGTAATTAAGTATAGTAATAACAGTTGCTTTAAAATCCTTATCTGCTAAATCTAGCATCAATCTCCATTACTTAGTTTTACTCTATAGAATGGGTCACATTTTTCTGTTTCTTCAGATTTTGAGTAACTTCATATTTTTTAAAGCAGACCCTTAAGTGAACTCAGAGGCAAACTTCTGTCTCTTGATGGCAGTTCCATTCTCTATTAAGGTTAAGCCTTGGCTTGGTGCCCCCATTCAAGTATGGCTCTATAATTTTGACAGGATTTCTATACAGAACTTGGGGTACTCCCTGTCTGGGCTTTCTGTCCTTTAAAAGGCTAAAAAGATGTACAAAAGATATAAGTGAGAAACCAAATGCACCAAGATGAAATTTAATATGGATACAGGTGAACCCTGCACTTCTATCAAAACACCCAGGACACACATACAAATGGACAAGGAGAAGAAATTTTTTTGAGACACCATCTCACTAAGCTGTTGAGGCTGGCCTTGAACTTGCATTCCTCCTGCCTCAGCCTCCCAAATCACTGGGATTTCAGGTGTGTGCCACTCCGCCTAGCAGAAGAAACCTATGTTAAAGTAGCATAAATAGAAAGAGACCTGTGATTTTGGCAGCCAGTAAACTCCCCAGTCAATAAGATGAAAAGTTAAGGAAGCAGAAAATCTGGCTGGATTTCTTGATGGCTGTTAACACACTGAACAAGTAAAGTGAACTGAGCTCCAGAGAACTTAAGTGAGTTATTCGAGATAAAAGTTATTAAACCGTTAGGTCAGGATGATAGCAAAGGGCATAGGATTTCTTTTGGGGGTAATAAAAATATTCTAAAATGATCATGGTGATAGTCATACAATTCTGTAAATACAGATACTAAAAAGCCATGGAATTGTAAAATACTACACTTCAAACAGATTAGTTGTATGGTATGTGAATTATATCTCAATAGTGTTGTTTTTAAAAGGAATTTAAAAATCACAACTGGATTTATATTCTTTCAATTTTATTGAAGGACTCTTATCTAAAAATAAATAAATAAATAACAAGAGTATATGCCTATAATCCAACCTACTTGGGAGGCTGAGGAAGGAAGCTCTCAAGCCTGAGGCCAGCATGGGCAACTAAGCAGGACCCTGTCCTGAAATTTTTTAAAAATAAAATAAAACAAAAAGTTAGGGATATAGCTCAGTAGAGTACCTGTGGGTTCAATCCCTAGTACTACAACAATAACAACAACAATAATAAATCTATTATTTAAAAAAGCAAATAAGATATTCTGTCATTTTCTGACCACAAATTCAGTACTAACAGTTTAACCTATTCTCCCATTCCTTCTTTACATAAAGTTTAAGTAGCACATCAAAATCCAGTTAAGTCATAGAATCAATGTCTTCCACAGATTGTTGGATTTGGCACTTACTTTGTTCCAAATCAAAAAGAGAATCTCACCTGGTTTGCATTTCCAAAGGTATGACTAACTTTCACAGTCTACAAGCATATATTATTCAATATATCCTTCAAGGTACAAAGATGGTATAGAAAAGGTGAACAGGGGGCTGGGGTAGTGACTCAGCAGTAGAGTGCTTGCCTAGCATGTGCAAGGCCCTGGGTTCAATCCTTAGTACCACATAAAAATAAAAATAAAGGTATTGTGTCCAACTATAACAACAACAACAATTTTTTTTAAAGAAAGAAAAGGTAAATAGGAGGGATTAGGGGGAGATAAATGTGGCTAAAGAAAAGAGAATAAAAGGGAACACTGTGTGAAAGAGGCTGAAAAAAAGCACAGGTGTCAGACCGTAGGCCTACTTAGGCTTCATAAAGCACTTCAGTCTTTAAGACCAAGAGCAATAATCACATGCACATTTTAAAGGATCACTTGGTTATATCATGGACAGCAGAGTGCAAGAAGATATCAGGATTCAAACTAAAAGACTATGGCAGCAGCTAAGATACAAGGGAATAGCTGGGGTAGGATCATAGTGATGAAGATGGAAAGAATGGATGGACAACAGATATTCAGGACATTAAAAGTCAACAATATTTGCTGAAAAGTATATGGAGTAAGAAAAAAGGAAATGTCTAGGATGATTTCTAAATTTATGTGTTGCATGAAGCAGACTAAGAGTTGTATCATTTGAGAGTAGAAAGGAGAAGACTGTGAATTTGTGTGTCTTTTCCCCCAGAAGACTTGCAGCTATGAGTTCTAACAGTGCATTCTCAACTCGTCTTACCTAATTGGTTAAGGAGTCACTGGCAAGAAGTCTATCTAAATGATTTCAGACTTCCTCTTAGCATCAATTTTCTGAAAAAAAACATAGCTAGGAGAAGGGAACACCTGTTTTCATGAAAACTGATCTGATAATCAGCTAGAGGTTAACAAGTATCACACACTACAGTTTGGAAGGCACATCTCATAAAAGCACAATGCCAAAATTCAAAGTAATTCCCCAACAAAACATCAAAGAGTAGTAAAAGTGTTATATGCTGCATTTTTGCTTCCAGCCCCAAACTATCTTCTTTCTTGTAATTAAATAAATGACTATGTTACCATAATATTCTATAATAAAAATGTTAAAAGATCAATTAATTTAATGTTTAAATTTCCTTCTTTGTTTTCTATACATACTGCTAGGATACACATATTTATCTTTTGAAGCCTACTGATAACTGAATGGATCTCAAACCCTGAGGACTGACCCGCCTGACCACAGCCAAGGTAGGTATTTTTCAACATAGAATAGTACTTTTATTTTCTACTGATTACAGCAGCTAGCTGGAACATTGGATATGAAAAGTTCTGTGAATTTCAACTAGCCATCAAACACCAATACAATTCATATAAGATAGTGTCAGTAAAATGACACAGATAAGTACAATGAGAAAGAAAATAGCATAAAATTTATGCCAGGCCCAGTGGCGCACACCTGTAATCCAGCAACTTTGGAGGCTGAGGCAGGATGATTGCAAGTTTAAAGCCAGCCTCAAGGACTTAGCAAGGCCCTAATCAACTTATTAAGACCCTGTCTCAAAATTTTAAGTGCTAGGAATGTGGCTCAGTGGAAAAGTACCCTGGGTTCAATCTCTAACAAAAAAAAAAAAAAAAAGGATTTTTTTAAAAAAGAAAGAACGAAAATGGCATAAAATTTATTACTGCTATGGCTATGCTCCCCACCTCATCTACAACCATAAAGTACATAAAGGTGTTTCCAGCTTCCACTAAGCCAAAGCAAGCAAAAGGGAGAGGAAAGGAGAAAGAAAAAACTTAAATCAATTTCTCATTGGTTTTAAAGTTACTAGTAGAGCATAGGGAAAGATTCTGAAACAATAGGTTTTAACTATGAGTTATTTAAACTCCAAATGTACCAAATTATTACTTAGGCCCATCTAGAACAGTTACCAGAGAATATGATGATAATAGCTAATAACTATAGCTTGAACTTACCACAACTCCAGATTGGCCGGGTACAGTGTCGCACACCTGTAATCCAAGAGGCTCAGGAGAGTTCAAAGCCAGCCCCAGCAATGGCGAGGTGCTAAGCAACTCACTGAGACCCTGTCCCTAAATAAAATACAAAATAGGGCTCCGGATGTGGCTCAGCAGCTGAGTGCCCCTGGGTTCAATACCTGGTACCAAAACAAAACAAAACAAAACTCCAGATTGCCCTCATATCCAACAAATCCTTTTAGCCCCATTCCCTCAGTTTCAGCTGCTACTCACGTACAGACTGCTCTTGACACGGATTCTCCAGCTCTAACTACTTGCCTAAGCTCCATAACCTCACTGTCTTGACAAACATACTAGTCCCAGTGCACAAACCCATCTTCTCATTTACTGTCCTTTAGCTCATTAATAGTCTCACCTCAAGCCTTATGCAGCTATTTCCTTCTCCTTTATTTCTCACATTATACCTCAACAAATCCCATTATTTTTCCTCTACAACTGCTATTTATCCATCCCTACTGCCCAACTCCTTATCCTCTCTCATGAGTCATAGCTTCTCTTCTATTCTCCTTGCCTCTAACCACTTATCCAATCCTCCATGAATACCACATGGATCAACTCTACCACAATTTGGATATGAATGTTAATTTTCATATCAAACCTTTCCAAGGACCTCTTGCTTTCTTCACAATAAGGTCAAATCTCCTAAACCCAAATTAATGTCTGTTATCTTTACTTCCTGCTGTCACCACACTAGCAATAAAACTAGACCACTCGGGCTGGAGATGTGGCTCAAGTGGTAGCGCGCTCGCCTGGCATGCGTGCGGCCCGGGTTCGATCCTCAGCACCACCTACAAACAAAGATGTTGTGTCCGCTGAAAACTGAAATATTTATTTTTTAAAAAATATTTACTTTTTTAAAAAATTCTCTCTCTCTCTTTAAAAAAAAAAAAAAACTAGACCACTCAACAGCCAGGGCACTTCTACAACTAAGTCAAAATAAACAGAAGAAAACCTTCAGTATGGTGCCATTATAGTGAGACAACTAGGAATAATCTTTGGCTATCTCCATTCCTGCCTTATTAATTACTTCAAGTATAAGGCAGAATTTTTTCACAGGTATTTTTTCACCAAGTCAGTCTATAAGTATATACTACAATAAAGGTGAAGTCACAGTACCCAGGAAGTTCAAAGGAAGATGTAATTAAATGAATGTTCATCAGAAGAGATTGCCACATTAACTACTTCCATAATAGGCAGGTTAAAAAAAAAACATAATTAAATGACATTTCAGGAAACAGAATATCCTACATAACTAAGTTTCCTGATAAATTTACTTCTGCATTAATGATTAATAAAAATCCTAAAATTATTAGTTGTACCTCTAAAATTAGAACATGTTAATCAGTTTCCTTTAGGCTCACTCTTAGAGATGCCATCATAGATTTTGTGGATTCCAAAAGCCAGGTTTAGAGATGAAGCCCCTTTCAGTGTTAAGGGGTCAAACTGCAACATCCAGCATCTTTCAAAAACATAAATAATGTTAAGGAAATTCATTTCAAAGAACTGCTTTATACTAACTTGCCAGTACTTATCAGAGATCAGATGATAAGGGTTTTTTGATTAAGTATATGGAGGAAAAGAAGGGAACAAAACATTTATTACACACCTTGAGAGAAAACAAGATATTAAATAGAAAAAACAAAATTCAAGAACTTGTACAACTTCTGTTAATTTCCTCAGTAGTGAAACAGATTTCAAAATGGCTATGATGATTGTACCATATAAAGAGTTAATTTCTGTGGTAAAAGAATACTCAAGGGCAAAGGGGCCCAGAGAAGCCTCCAGGAAGTAAAAGGTCCCAAAAGTAAAGTAGAAGGCCATAGAGAATGGAATCATTCCCCAGAACTATTACTGGGGTCCTAGTGCTAACTTCACTAAATTTTTATTGAACTATAATCCTGTTCCCACAAAAACTCTGTGGCCATGTCTTCTAAGTAGAATTTAAAAGTTCATTTTGTAGTTCTAGACAACCTAAAAGGATTGTTTTGCTTGTTGGAATTTCACTACATTAGTAGCAGCTTCTTCCTGGCTTTTCCGAACACTTAAAAATGACAATCAATATAAAGTAACAATTTGATTCTAACCAACTGCTTACTCCTGTGTGAACACCATTTGCAATCATGTCAAAGGTTCACTGCACCAGAATAAAATTAAAAACATAACCACTTAGGATTTCATTTCCATACCTAATAATCACATTTTATCATTCCTTACCAGGATTCACTGGCCAAAATGTATTAATATCATCACTGCTGTCTACCACTTTGGTTGTTTTCTATTCTGTTTGTTTGATGAGCCTGGTACTCCATTCTAGCCTGAGTTCTAATGTTCAGCCCACGTTTAACATCTGTCAGGATGTTCATATAACAAGTAACTAGCCCAAGTAGAAAGCCCTAAATCGCTAAATAAACCAGTTTAGCAATTAACAGAGTGGGTTAATATTAAGAATTCTGCTTTATAACTGTCCAGAGTCCAAACATCTCACATCCCTTTGTATTCTTTATAGCACCAAACTTTAACCTGAATCACTAAGAAAATAATTTCTACCAGTAAATGTCAGCCAAGGGGAAAACCCTGAATTCCTGTACAAATATACTAACTGCCTTTCTGTTTCCAAGAAGGATACTATGGCAACAAAATAATCAACAGATTATAATAAGTGTGCTATTTGATAAAGTTAGAGTGTCAATGGGAAGTTTTGGCTATCAAAAGAGACTTGATGGTCTAAATACCTCCTAAACAGAGGAAATAGGAATTCTAGAATCATAAATCAATCTCTCCCTCCCCCCATATATAAGATATATATCAATCTCTCTCCCTCTCCTCATATATACAGATAAGGATATATAAATATAGCCATGCATCTAGTTATATTCATGGACATTTGTGTATATGTATGTGTGTATATACATATGTATGTATGTATACATACATATATATTTAAATAAAAGGAAGAGCACAAAAAAGTTTTAAGAATTTGAGATTTAAGGGTACTATGAGAAAACAGACATTCTTCAAATCTCATCCCTCTGGTAGATACTCTTTGCCCATATTACTAGAACCTTATTTCTGGTTCTACTTACATGAAAAATAAGGAATAGTACTATACCATGGAAAAATCCTTGTTGAGTAGGCAGCCCATTGAATCAATGAAGTGAGCGGATTGCCTGAGAACCCAGTTAGTTATCAGATAACACTTAAATTAAAATTGCTGATAAAAATCAATACATTTCAGCAGGGTGCAGTGGCAGATGCCTATAATCTAGCGGCTCTGGAGGCTGAAGCAGGAGGATCACGAGTTCAAAGCCAGCCTCAGCAAAAGCAAGGCACTAAGCAACTCAGTGAGACCCTGTCTCTAAATTAAATACAAAACAAGCCTGGGGATGTGGCTCAGTTGTAAAGTGCCCCTGAGTTCAATCCCCAGTACCAAAACAAAACAAAAAAATACAATTCAAAAGAATATGCCTTATTAAGAACCCAAGTCATCTTCTTTCTATGCAGCAACTGAATACCAAAGTTAAAACTAAGGGTCTAGGAGCTGAAAACACAATGCCGAAAGGAAAAGAAAAACAAGTTTTAATATGAGCAGGACATAAGGGGATCATGAGATTTCTAATTCTGATGGAGAACAAAGGGGACACCATAGGACCAGAAAGCAAGAAAGGGGAAATTACTTCATCCTTTCTTCTTTCTTAGCCTTTTAAACCATGAAAGGTGAACAATTTAAATTGAAAGATGCTTACGTTTTGTCCCTGTCATCTCTCTCTCATACTAGCTGAATGACACTGGGCAAATTATTGAACTAGAATCTATTCCAAAAAAAAAAAAAAAGGAAGGAGAAAGGGATAGAAAATAAATTTTTAATACTATTTTAATGTAATTTTAACACTCCATTGAGCTTTGTGAAGTACAAGCCCTGGCTCACAATAGATGCTTGTCAAAAAAAAAGTTCCTACCTTTTTCCCTTTTCCTGAGAAATGCAAAAAACAGACCTGAATCCACCAGTAGATCATAATACTGTTCTAAAAACGTATGTTGTCCACAATCCCTATATCAATCTACAAAATTAAAAGCACTGCTGAGCTACAATCAGGGTGGTGGTGAAAGAAGAAAAAGATTATTCTTTTTACTTTGAGTAGTATCTAAACACTTTTGTAATAAATATGTTTTATACAGTTAGAAAGAACTGCCAGAAAAAGAAAATGTTCGAAGAAGCATTTCACCATTTTCATTCTAGAACTGTTTGTTAAATGTTTAGTAAGATAGTGTGTACTATCCTAGGCTTAGCCACCCCTAACTGGGTTAAGATTAAGATTTCATAATCACCCTGAGGGGGTGAGGAAACAGAGCACTTCTTAAGACGAGCCAAATCAGCCAAAACTATTCATTGTTTACAAACACTCTGTGGATGTCTTCTCAAAAGGTAAAGTATCAAAGCAAACTGAACTACAGTATAAGAGTTCCCTATAACAAAGCTAAGACCCCCCCCAAAAAAAAATCCCTTCCCATCCACTTCCCCCAACTCTGCCAGAAAATGAAGGCTTCTTGTATATCCAAGTCTGAGAAGTAGCAACATAGCTTAAAGGAAAAAGAAGTTCTAAAGGCCTTTTAACAAATGGCACTAGAACAAGCAGATATGCATATCCAAAAAAGTAAACTCAGCTCACAAAAATTAACCCAAATATAGACCTCAGGCATAAACCTAAAAACAAAAACTATACAACTTTTAGAAGAAAACAGAAGAAGTTTTTATGATCTTGACTAAGGCAACGACCTCTTAGATATGACACAAAGTATGTGATCCATAAAAGAAAACATGATACCCTAGACTTGTCAATTCATAGCCCCCAGAATAGCTATAATGAAATGGATTAACAATACCAAGTACGGGAAAACTAGAACACTCATAAAAATGCTGGTGGAAATGTAAAATGTATACCACTTTGAAAAGCAGTTTAACCCAGAAATTTCAATTTTAAGTATCTACATATGTGAAAACTTGACCACAAAAAGATCTGTACAGAAATCTTCAAACCTTCCAATGTCACCAGAATGCTGAGCTTAGAGATCTTACCTACAATTTTTGTAGTTCTCTTTATATCAGACTGTTGGTTCTTACAACTGCGCTATCAGCCCCTTTTGTAAAATCCAATTACGTTTTTTAAATTTTATTTTAAAAATAAATAAGTACAATTTATTTTTTAAAAAAAATACTACACCATCTCCAAACTTAATCCTTGGCCTCTTAAATGGCCATCATTTCTTTGGTAGAGGCTAGAAAAAGAAACAGCTTCTTCCAATTACATATATGGTAAGAATAACTGGAAGGGCGTGAGAAAGCAGCTTTTCTGGGAAAAAGAGAAATGTGTGAGAGTGCTATGATGCACCACTCTGTTGACATCTTTGGTAGAGACAGACTAAAACTGAAAACTAATTAAATAAAGATTGCTTTACCTATGTAGCTTGAATACAACAACATCTACTGATGAATATAGAAAGAAAAAAGCTGTTTTATTTACATGACAACTGCCTGTCTAAGATTTTGCATCAGCTCCACATTATCAAAGTCAGGTCCCTCCTGGATAGAACCCATGAAGTTACAATACATACTCAGTTAAAATAGGAGCAATATTTCAGAACACAAATTCCAGGAAAAGGGAAATTTTTAAAAAAGCTTTCATCCACAAAACAGATTTATGCCATAAACATGAAGCTAAAGTTATATAAACAAGTTGGGAACATGCCAGTCATGGTTAAAAGAAAAGGCAATAGGGAGCATATGTTGAGAGCCACAGCCGAAGGGGCCCCAGCAAACTTTCAGACTGCCAGCTGATGATTGGCTCACAGCGGCCCCAGCAACTTCTAGCTGATTGGCTTCTCTGCGGTGATGCTCATTGAGCTGTTTCCCCGCCCTTTCAGACTGCCAGCTGATGATTGGCTCACAGCGGCCCCAGCAACTTCTAGCTGATTGTCTCCTCTAC
>NW_026000196.1:9035071-9057705 GCF_001458135.2 Marmota marmota marmota
GGGAAATTGCATGGAAATGGAAGGAGACCCTCAGGGTTATACAAAAGTACATACAAGAGGAAGTGAGGGGAAAGGGAAAAATAATACAAGGGGGAGAAATGAATGACAGTAGAGGGGATAGAGAGAGAAGAGAGGAGGGGAAGGGAGGGGAGGGGGGATAAGTAGAGGATAGGAAAGGCAGCAGAACACAACAGACACTAGTATGGCAATATGTAAATCAATGGATGTGTAACTGATGTGATTCTGCAATCTGTATATGGGGTAAAAATGGGAGTTCATAACCCACTTGAATCAAAGTGTGAAATATGATATATCAAGAACTATGTAATGTTTTGAACAACAAACAATAAAAAATTAAAAAAAATTAATAAAAAAATAAAATGTTTTAACTGATCTATTAAAAATAAATAAATAAATAAATATTCTAACCCCCCCCCAGAAAAAAATATGACGATGGCTCCTCTCAACCATAATAAACATAGTTGTCAGAAATCCACCTAGAATTTCTCTCCATAGTGTTGTACTTTTGCAGCCACATGATTCAAAACTGAAAGTAGACCATAGCAACACTGCCAGGACCATGAATCATTTTTTTTTTCACCTTTTATTACCTTAATAAAGTCCCAATTTACAAAGTGAATGAAAATCTAGTGGTATAATGGGAATGATGTCTGCTTGTCTTTTTCAAATAAGTACAGCTTTTCCTTATTTCTATATTACAGTAAACTCCTGAGTCCTTCGAAGCCTAGAACTTTCCCGGAATAGTAAAGGCATCAATAGTTATCTCTGATCACCAATAAACTGCTACTGAATGATGCCCTGAAAAAGAATTCAGCAGAATTCTCCCACAGTTTACAAACTACTGCACAAAAAAATGTTTCAGCTATCCGCAAATTCAAACATATGTCATATATCATAGGGTTAAGAAAATAATAAGAAGGGGGAAATCATCCAAAATTAATAAGCACTGGCTTGCACTTTTCCTCTCACTAAAGGAAAAATGCATGTTTAATAGAAGGTAAAAAGTAGGCAGGGTCTTGCAGTCAAAATACATGATGTTAGGCTAAGTTAGGAATGAGGTTAGAAAAGACAGCTAAAAGAAATAGCTGTTTTCTATTGTTGTTAGGCTAAAGTACATATTCTCCTGAAAAGCACAAAGTAAGAACTAACATATGTAACATTCAACACTCAAAAAGTAAAATCCCAGGGCTGGGGAGAAAGCTAGGACAGCTATAGCACCAACCTAGCATGCACAAAGCTAATAAAATCCTGTAATTGAAGATAACATCCTAGGTAAATAAACTTGGCCTCCCAGTGAAATTCTGGCATCTTTTACATACACCAAACCCCAGATGTACACAATTATACCAACTCTTCATTTGGATCAATAACTGTACCATTTTACATCTCTTTTGCCTGAATTCTTCCAACCAAACACAAATGCACAAACACAACTCTCCTTCAAGTAATCTGCTAAAAGAATACTATAATCAATTTTTCGACTATCTACTTGACTTTCTTTATGCTTACAAGCAGAATATTTTAAAACATAAAGCCCTTTAAATAGTCTAAAATATTTCCGAATTTGGCATTTTTACTTGCACTCTAAAATAATTACTTAAGATCAGAAATGGTTGACCTTAGGAACACCAATAAAAGTCAGTTTAACACAAAAGGGCAGGTGCTAACTGGTTAGCACTACATCAGTTAACAAATTTCTTCACCAAAGTTTTCATGTAAGCTCTAAAGTTAATACTACCACAGTTTTTCTATTAGCTCATGTCAGTAACTACTAGCACAGTGCTTACAAGGCACTCTGCTAAGTACTCCACATTGTTTTATTTCATCCTTATATTTTTGAGGAAGGTGCTAATTAAACCCTTTATACAAGATGAAGAAACTAATGTTTGAGGAAGTTAAATAATTTGCCTAGAGGTAAAAAATCTGGCAGACCTAAGGTATCAGTGTAAAGTTTCCAGCTTCCAGTCTAAGTTCTAAATCACTGTATCTGCATAATCAACGGGATAGTTTTCAATTTTTCCAGATAATATCTGGTTCTGCGATTTACATGAAATCATTCCACAAAATCTATGTTGACTGTCCTAGGTGGAGCATGAATCTATACCATCAGCATGAACATCTGAAAATTAATGATACACTTATGGTTATTCTATTCTCTCAATTCACAATCCAGCAGTCATTATTTAAAAAAAAAAAACCTAACCAACTATTCCCTGACTGTGACCTTTTCCTCTCAGTCCACTTAAAGAAGGATAAGTGCTTACCAACTTGATAAGGAAAAGAGAATACTGGTACAGCAAACAAAGTTAAAAAAAATATGAGTTCTAAAGGAAGGTGTGATTTGAATCTGAGTTCTTTAATTTGCCAGCTCTATGACCTAGCACAAATATGTGAACCTTCAAAGCTTCCACTTCTTCACCTGCAAAACAAGGATAAAAACATTAATTCTCAAACAAGTATAGTTACAAATAGTAAGCTAGTATAGATACAGTCATCAAGGTGATGCCTGATATACAGTAGCTATTCAAATGCCAGTTTTTCTATACAACAATTAGGATAAAAAAGAACAAGGTCAGATAAACCCGTCTGACATGTAAAAACAGGATAAAAGGCAGAAACTACAAAGACCACAATATCACTTTGAGCACAAGAGTAAGAATGACTAACTTCAAGACATCCTATCTAGACAGGTAGTTGGTTTAAAGCAGTACAAGAACATATGGCTTTTAAGAAACAAATCCACCAACAGCAAGTAAAATTCAAAGCACTCATATTACCCATATGGGAAAGACTGAGTCACATAAACTCTCACCACAGTTGAAGAGAAAATATCAGCATACTTCAATTCTGCAATTACAGTTTACAATTTCAAACTGCTTGGGAAAGATAATTTAATGATGTTAGTGAATTTAAATTTTAACTACTTTAATGGAGATAATAACTTAAAACTAGGAGCCAATAAACAATACCAAGAAGTTATACCTGGCCTGCTACAATGATTGAAACATTAGTAAGCACACTACAGCAAACAATGGTGCCCTTATTTACCCGAGTTTGCCTCCAAAATACAAATTTAAACTGCCACATCGAAATCAATGAGACCTTACAGAATATGATGAGGTTCTGCTATTTAATACAAAAATTTGGTCCTAAATATATGCAAATAAATGAAGCTTATTTTACTAGGTTCTACAATTAACACCAAGAAGCACTAAATTTACTTCTACATTGGAAATTCTACCAAATTTATCAACAGATTACACTCACAGATCTACTAACTGACAAAAGAAATGAGACAACACACCCCCAAGTTCAATTACTTCCACTTCAAAGTGTAGGATAAAAGATGGAGAAGCACAAAAAGATGAATACCACATGACCTCATTCATATGTGAAGTCTAAAAGAGTTGATCTCAGGTAAGTTGAGAGTAGTGATCAGGGACTAGGGAAGGTACAGGAAATAGGGAACACAGAAAAGTTGGTCAAGAAGTAATAAACTATAGACAGGAAGAAATAAAGCTCTGGGTTTCTGTTGCACAGTAGGATGACTACAGATCATGATTATATACAAAACAGCTATAAGAAAAGGTTTTGAATGGTTTCACCACAAAGAAATGATAAATGTTTGAGGAGATAAGTTTACCCTAATTCGAACCTTATACAGTATATACAGTATTAAATATCACATGGTACCCTATAAATAAACACGTATCATTTTTATGTGCTAATTAAAAATTATTTAACAAAATAGAACAAAGTCTGGAGAAATGCAAAGGAATATTCAGAAGGTCAGAACCAACACATTTTTGAGAACTAAGGAAATAAAAGATTCTCCTTGATGGCATAAATCTACTTCAAACCTACTGAATTAAAATCTCCCCAAGATTTTATGATCCAGAGCCAGAATCAGAACTGGAGCCTCCCTATAGTATTTATTAAGATTTCTGTTCCCTTCCCCTCTGAACATGCAGTGGGGTGGTTTGGGTGTTGACTGGTTGGTTGTACAATCTATGGCCTTGCAACACACACCACTGCCACTTTTGTACACATTTTCACTCCCAAACTAAATACTAAATTTCCTGAGGGCCAAAGGAAGATTACTATTTTCCTGGGAAACTAACACCAAATCATGTAAGTAAAGAGCATCTTTACTGGTAGGTATTCAACCAATAAAGCAAATTAGTCCAATAAACATAAAATTTTAAGAAGTACTCTGGAGAATAATCATCCATGCTGCAAGGAGGCAGTTAAGTTTCCTAGAGACATTTCCCTACTCTGAAAGACAGCCCAGGGAAGACCATTAGTTTTGTAAGGCAAAGAAAAAAGGAGAAGATTATATGATTCCTAGTTAGGAACTCAAGAAAATTAAGAATTCAAGAAAACCTACTAGAGTAAAGAGGAAAACACAGACAATGGCCCTAACAGGTATAACAGATATAAAAGTTAACAATTAGACAAAAAACAATTATGGTTATTTGACTGTTTTACACAAAAGAAATATAACTTGTAGTCTGTGGATCAAATAAAATAAAGGTCCTGCAAGATATTTTGAGTTAAAAAATCCTCAATTCGAATTCCAGTTCCACTACCTCTACGACATTACTTCATTCACATGTCAGTTTCTTCAATCATACATAAGGTAAGAACACGACTGCAGAGTAAGAAAAAATAAGATGTACACTGTAAAGCACCTGATCTTTGGGTGTTATAAAGATTAGTTCCCTTCCACCTTACATAGAAACTTAGTAGGTAACACAAAAAACATTATGCACCTGGTATAGGAGGCCTGGATGGTCCTTCTACCCTTATTTTTAACTGTGTGTCTTCTCAAAATGACTGGTTTGCTTTGTTTTTCCAGCAAGTGTACCATCCCTTAGCCATTCCCACAGCCATTCATGTGCAAGGTCACAGAAAAGACAAAAATGATCATAATGCCCATGGGATTTTTATATCTGTTTCAGACATATCTTAATAGTACAAGTACAAACCTATAACAATCATCTAAATCTCCTAGACACCTGGGGAGGGAGGGGACATTATTTTTACTAATGTTTGAAGGCCTGACTTTATAAGAAGAGTGACAACAACTCTCAACCTTCACAGTTTCAAATAGGGGTTACCATGGCCTGACCAAGCCTCTAGGAAAGAAAAAGGTGTTACTGTGATTTTTACCAGTAGGAAAGACAAGAAAATCACATTAAGAAAAACAGGCAAAAAGCCAGACTTAAGATTTGTTCATGTAACCAAGAAGAAGACCTGAACCCAGTTCTATTGAGTACCTGGAAAAGCTGGCTGAGGCTTCTGGTATCAAAGAGTCTTCAGTACTGTAAGTTGAATAGTAAGCTACAGCTTGTCAATGTTCTTCTGAAAATAAGATCAAAACAACTAAACACATCAGTACTCCAAATCTTCTGGCATGTTCCTCTTCTCTTATAGAACACCAATATCCAGTTCTTTTGACATTATATTTTTATTACTGCAATTCAAGATCAATTGAGAATTCTAAGAGTCATATCATTCATGACTAAACTTATGGTCAACTAATGCTCTAGTTAAAGCAAGACTTTCTCTATATTTGCTTAACTGACTTTCTGGACCCAAATATAGATCTTCACAATTATTTCTAGTAAAATTAGTCTTATCAGATTTATCTCTTTGGTCCTCAAGTACCTTATCAATAAAATGAACAAGCTTAAGATGATTTCAATGGTTCCTTTTTTGAAACAGGATCTGACTATGTGGGCCTCAGACTTGTGATTCTCCTGCTTTAGACTACTGAGTAGTTAGCATTACAGGCACACACCACAATACCCAATTTGTTCCACCCAGTTTTAAAATTATATTCTACCATCTACCTAAGGCGTGGGATTATAGGGGTACACCACAGCGCCTGACAACATTTTACTTTTAAAGCAATTTTATTGCACCAGGAATTTGAAAGGACATTTAAAATACACACAGATACACACAGTCACAAATTTTTCCCTAAAGGTGTCAAAATGCCTGCATGCCACTCATGCTCTTTTCATAAAACCACTCTATCAAGCTTTTAGTTGAAGACATCATAAGCATCTCAAAACTTCATGTGCCAGGAGAAGGAAGAATGCCAAACCTCCGAATTTTCAGTAACTACTGTTCTTTATTCCTATGAAAGCACAATACAAAAATAAAGGATGGAAAAATTAGAAATGAGGTTTTAATTCCTAGAATACAGAAACCAATGCTAAGGAGATTATGATGAAACAGGACTTCAGCATGTGGAACATACATCTCTGGTCAACATGATTATACACAAATGGCCACAAGAATTAACATGTAAGAAACTTCTTCAGAGGTATTTATGAAGGAGATGATATGATCTCAAAATGCATCACAATGCACAATCCTTTAAAAACCATTTGGGGGTAGATACTTAGAATTTAAAATGCCAAAATACAGTAACTGAAGTTTTGTCAGTCAAATAAATCTCAACAGGCATCATGTACCATCTTCCACCAAGTTTTCTAAGTGACACTGAGAACTGTGAATGTTTCTTTCTCTTCAAATTTTATGATCACTTTATTTTCCTCAGCATAAGTCCAAATGTGAAATATACTTTTCAAATATGCAACTGTATCGGTAAAACTGCTCTCTTGAATGTCCCTCAATGGCCCTGTGTTAAAAAGATTTGGTACCTATGGTGGCACTATTGGGAGGTGGCATAACCTTTGAGAGGTGGCAGTTAGTGGAAGGTCCTTAGGTCACTGGGTATGTGCCCTTGAAGGAGATTGTGGGACCCTGGTCTCCTCTTCTTCCCTTTTGCTTCCTGGTTCATGATACAAGTTATTTTGCTTTATCACACACTCACACACCATAAGACCAATCAATCGTGAACAGGAACATCTAAAACTGTGAGCCAAAATAAACCTTTTCTCTTTATAAGTTAATTACCTTAGGTACTTTTTTACAGTAATGAAAAGCTCACTAACATACATACAAAAAATTTTTTGAATCCACAGACTGCTACTTCAATACTCAAGTGAATCTGCATACACACAGACACACTAGAGTTTTTACATATTTTTGTTTTAGGATGATCCTTGATAATAATCTCAGAGGCCCATAAACAGTAAAGACTCATTCAGACACTTATAGATTAATTAAGCTCTCACTTTACTGAGTGAATATTGCTTCTTTTGCTAACTGCCTTAATTAGAACTTGGCTTAATAATTCAAGGTCTCAGTCTACAGTGAAACTTCACATTTAGACTAATTAATGGGATGACTCATTAGTATTGACTAAACCAACATAGAATATTTTTAAAGATGTTGATAATGCATAGAATCTTCAAGCACTTAATAAGAGCCAAAACTGGAATTATTCAATGAACCAACAATTATCCCAAAGTCCTTTTGGATGAATTAATACCTACTCTAGCAATGATGCCACTGTTCAAAGTATTTTTGGAGCTTCTCTTTTACAACAATATTCAAACAGCATGACAAAGTCATTAGTTTATAGATTTCTTAAATTTTCTTTCTTCACACAAAACAATAATTTGCAATATGACTAAATCTTTTTTTTCAACCCATCTTACAGTTAAAGATCTTTTGGGCTATGTATGTCTAAAATTCAAAACCTCATCTGCTCTAGAAAACTTATCTACCCACCAATTAATATCAGTTCTTTCAAAAGAACTATCTTGAATCCTGTAGTAATGGGATAATAGGATAAGGATAATTAAGCCCTGCCTAAGCACAAGTCCTTAGTGACTTTCTTTAAATGAGTTTGATACTCTCAAAAATTTTCCTAGGATCTAAAAGATTTTACCTTATATAATTTAAATGCCTTAAAATTTATAATTTATAACCACATCGCTTTATAAATAATAAAACTAATCCCAATAAAAATAAATGATAAACTTGGATGCATTAATATTGTACTATATTCAAGTGGCTCACTTGTAGATTGGCCACGCAACTGTTCTTTTCACAACCAGAAAATGTCATATTATTAAGATCTAAAATGGTTTTCAAAATCACCTCTATATATTGCAGAACATGTACCTTACCAAGACGAATTTGCTGCCAATGTAAAAAATTACACATTAACAACAACACCTATTGAATACAGAGTTGAAATGGGTTCTTTCCTAATGTAGAATCATGCTTATATAGGGAAGGATTCATCACTTTTGGGCTTGGCTTGGCTTGGTTTGGTTTGGATAGGGTAAACAAAGGTTAAGTTCTTTCTTAAACAGCTCTACTACAAAATAACTTTATTAAAATTGAAAAGATAAATTTAAATCAGTCAATTACATTTCCTTATAGATGAATCAAAATAATACCTAACTTGAAAACTGAACAGAATATATAACCATCACAAATTTCTCTCCTGACTCCAAGCCTTTCCCACCCTAACTCCAAGCCTTTTCTCTTCTTTAGTTAATTCCTCTCCTCTTCCTTCAGAAGATGATAATGAAAGCATCACATCCTCCAGCAAACAACCCCTAATTCTTCCTATTCATACTAACCTGGACCAGTTAACCTTCCTCCACACTCTTCCACAGCACACTTGAAATCTCTCAACAGAACACCTGCCTCTGTACTGCAAAATGTTGGTTGCCTTCTATCGTCTCCCACTAAAATGTTAAGTTCCCTGAAAACAAGATTAGGTCCTAAGAATGTGTAACCTCAGGACCATACACACTAGTTTGCACAGAGTAATCATTCAAATGACTATGGATAAGTCACTTGCAAAGAGATCATGATAGTGTCTACCATCATCTGCATTATTCTTATCAAATATCCCCTAGATGTAACTGAAACAAAACCCTCTGGAATGCCAACATATAGGGACAGGATATATGGAGGGTAGGACAAACACTTCCCTCATAAAACAGGGACACTGACATTACTAAGCCTTGTTATGGAACAAGGGAAAATGTAGCTGTTTAATGATGCAGATAAGTCGAAAAACAGAAACTGGGAAAATAAACTTTCACTCTGAAATTTTAAAATAATAAGTCTATAAAGTAAAAAAAAAAAAAAAAAAAATCCTTTCTGTGATCTTCTGTGGACCCATGAAAGGGAGAAAGGGCCTTTATCTCTAACTCTTCCAGTTATATTTTAAAAGTCTAGATGAGACTGAATATTAGATTGGAAAGGGAAAAAGCAAAAAAAAAAGGTACGAAGACAGATATACATTTGAAGACTCCTCCATCAAAACATTTGTTGCTCTCCTGCAACCTCTCCAACCAAATACTGCTTCTATTTTGACAGTGTCAGAAATTATCATATGTTCCCTGACATTTATTCCACTTCTTATGATCTAATTCAAGCCCCCCCCCCTTTTATTTTCAAATATGCCCTGAGAGCCAATGAAGGCTTCTCAAAAAAGCAGACAACAGAAAGGAAGTGTTATTCATTGGGAAGGGTAAAGGAGAGCCACTGCAGCTGTTCCACAAGTTCAATGTGCAGATAAGCCTCCATCTATTTTTAGGTTTAGCTTTGCCCACCCTTGGAGAATTCCTAGTATACTACAAGAACTCAAATCCAATCTAAAGTATCATTTGCCCTTAATTTATTCCAACTAAAAAAATCCTCATTTCTTATTTATTCCAATTCTATGTGCCTTGAACTGTTTTGACACCTAGCTATTTCACAAAAGTTACTTTCTGTAAGATGGTCACCATTTTTTAAAATATGAGAAATCAAAAACATAAATCAAATCCATTGCTTGAATTTCTAAGTGACCTTCCATCTGTATCCTTGCTTAATAATAAAATCCTATACAATGGAAACAGTTCTCAGACTGCCACATAAATGCAAGTTTCCTAAACGTGTAAACTAGGAAGGAGTCAAAAAAAAAAAAAAAAAAAAAAAAACAAACTCCTTCAAATGGAGTTTCCTAATTTTTTAAATGTAATCCCTTAATTTTTTTTCCAATGAAAAATATCCTACATTGAAGTAAAGAGTATAAATAAAAATCCCTTGTTTATATTTTAGTTTCCTTTCCCTACAAGTCCATGTTGTAAAGATAATTTCCCAAACATAAAAGAGCTAGGCTCCTTTGAAAATGTATCTCTGATGCCTATAGGAACCTACATTTTTACCCTTAGCAAATATTTGTGGTTCTGTTTTCTAAGTAATGTACTCCTCTCCTCCAAATCCCAATTAGGGTTAAAAGTTTTAAGAATCAACTTTCAACTTGTATTTGTCTTTTCTATCTCAAGATATGGTCCACTGATTATTGGGATCCATGTCTGGGCTGCTCAGGAGCCCCAAGTTCCCAACCTATACAGGGAGAGCTTAGGGCAGGCAGTGTGAAATCCAGGAAATGGAACCACTAACATTCAGGGATGTGGCAAATGATTTCTCTCAAGAGGAATGGGAATGCCTGGACCCTGCTCAGCAGAATTTATATACAGATATGATGTTAGAGAACTACAGAATCCTGGTCTTTCTGAGACAGGGTTTCATCTCATACTAGACAAAGGTACCATAAACATATACTGGAGAAAAGATAGCCTCTTAAACAAATGGTGCTGGGAAAACTGGAACTCCAAACATAGTAGAATAAAATTTCATCCATCTCAGCTTGCACAAAACTGAACTCAAAGTGGATCAAGGCCCAAGGTATTAGACCAGAGACCCTGTGACTACTAGAAGAAAATATAGGCCCAACTTTCTATCATGTCAGCTTGGGAAACAACTTCCTCAACAAGACTCCTAAAGTACAAGAAGTAAAATCAATAGTCAGTAAATGGGATGGTATCAAACAAAAAAACTTCTTCACAGCAAAGGAAACAATCAAGAACATAAAGAGAGAGCCTACAGAATGGGAAAATATCTTTGCTACCTGTACCCTCAGAGCATTAATCACTAGGATATAAAAAGAACTCAAAAAATTTACACCCCAAAAACAAATAACCCAATCAATAAATTGGCAAAGGAAGTAAACAGGCATTTAACAGAAGAAATACAAATGGTCGACAAATATATGAAAAAATGTTCAATATCTCCAGCAACTCAAGAAATGTAAATTAAAACTACACTGAAGGGCTGGGATTGTGGCTCGATAGTAGAGTGCTCATCTAGTGCAGGTGAGGCACTGGATTCAATCCTCAGGACCACTTAAAAAATAAGTAAATAAATATAAAGGCATTGTGTCCACCTACAACAACAACAACAAAAAGTGTGCGTGTGTGTGTGTGTGTGTATAAAACTACACTGAGATTCCATCCCACTCCAGTTAGAATGGCAATTATCAAGAATATAAGTAACAACAAATGTTGGCGAGGATGTTGGGGGAAAGGTACACTCACACATTGCTGGTGGGAGTGCAAATCGGTGCAACCACTCTGGAAAGCAGTATGAAGATTTCTAAGAAAACTTGGAATAGAACCACAATTTGACCCAGTTATCCCAGTCCTTGACGTATACCCAAAAAGGACTTAAAATCAGCATAATACATTGATACAATCACATCAATGTTTATAGCAGCTCAATTCACAATAACTAAGCTATAAGTAAATGCATGGAGTTGAAGAATATCCTAAGTTTTATAAGCCAATCCCCAAAAAACAAAGGCTGAATATTCTCTCAATATGGATGAAAACACACAATAAGAGGGGGGGAAGACAGAAGTTTACTAGATTAGACAAAGGGGAATGAAGGGAAGGGAACGAATGGGAACAGAAAAGACAGTAGAATGAACCGGGCATAACTTTCCTATGTTCATATGAAAATCCACATCAGGTACAACCACAAGAATGGGATCCAAATTAGAATAAATTATTCTCCATGTATGTAAATATCAAAATGCACTTTACTGTCACATATATTTAAAAACAACAAGTTTTTAAGGTGGAAAAAAAAGGATATGGTCCATTAATTGCTTTACACAAAACTGGACCATGGTCTTCACATTGGATAAAAAAGATAACTAATATGATAATACCATATCCTGCATCCATTCTTTCACTAATGGAAAAGTTAAGAGAACAATCCAAAGAACTGGTCTCTTAACCAATGATGCTAAAGGAACCATCCATCATATCCAAAGTCATGAGCCAGACTTTCTAAGAAGCTATTGACTTCATGAAATGAAGTGACAATAATCTGTATATGTGTGTGTGTGTGTGTGTGAGTGAGTGAGAGAGAGAGAGAGAGAGAGAGAGAGAGAGAGAGAGAGATAGATATGCTGGGGTTGAACCCAAGACCTCACACCTACTAGGCAAGTGCTCTACCACTGAGCTTCACCTCTAGCCCAATAGTCTGCACTGTGAAGCCACTGCTGTTGTTAGAACACTGTTTCAAGGGTTGGACACTCAAACCAGCCAACAATGACATAAAAATATGAAAGATGTCTTCTTTTTCTCATCCTCTTCACTCCTTGCAACCCTACAGAAAAAAATGAGGTACACATGTTCCACACCTAGTTGCTCAACTTACCAACTTAAGCACTGCTGGCACAACAGAATAGATGACATACACGTTTGTTACTGATGAGAAAAGGCATCTATCTTCAAAAACTTTCCATTTTTAAAAAACAATAAATAAATGCTGGTTAACTAATCATTTCTCTTCATTCTCTCTTTACTCCCTGACCCCTGCTCCTCACTCTCCCCAAAAACAAAAGTAGGAAAAATCGTACTCTCCTCATATGAATTATGTTTTACTCTTAAATGATCAGGCATATATCCATCTACTTTTCATCCAAACAATTCTGCTAATACCCAGCTCAATGTTGACATATGGTAGTATCCTAGAATGACATACTGAAGTATATTTACAAGAGCCATATTACTTGTATAAAAAGGTCAGACAAAACAACAGCATCAACAACTTAGTCAAAACATACATCAAGTTCATCAGTATGATCAATGGATCAACAGGAATAGCAATGTAGCAACATAATCACAGGTCACGGACAAAAGGACAGCATTTTACAAACTTGGCTCTGGGGCACTCAACATTCTGTCCCTCTCAGTACCATATAATACTTATTTAAAATGCACACAAAGAAGTTAACCAAGTATGCTATAGAACAAGTACCTAGGGGCTTGAGATGTGGCTCAAGTGGTAGTGTGCTTACCTAGCATATGTGAGGCACTGGGTTCGATTCTCGGCACCACATAAAAATAAAATAAAGATATTGTATGTCCATCTAAAAAAAACTAAAAAATAAAATATTAAAAAAAAAATTTTAAAAAGAACAAGTACCTAAATTAAACAGTCTTCACTGTGAAACATCCCAAAAAAATGTATACTTTAATTCTTTCAATCACCCCCAAATTTTTCTTCTCAGTTTCAATCAGATGAAAAATACCACTGTGTAAGTAACTAAATAAATCCTTAAAGATGAGATCCTTGAGACTAGGTCCATTTATTATTTTAATCTTTAAACATCTTAACAATGCCTGGTACACGGTAGACACTAAAAGTAGATTTATCAATTTAATTATGTACCTCAAATCCATGTAAATATTTCCACTGCTTCTTTTCTGTGGTTAAAATTGGACTTAGCTATAAATAAATAAATAAATAAAATTGGATTTAGCCACTTACGTTCTTTATTTTTTTAATATTTATTCTTAAGTTTTTAGGTGGACACAATATCTTTATTTTACATTTATGAGGTGCTGAGGATCGAACCCAGTGCCTTGTGCATGCCAGGCGAGCACTCTATCACTGAGCCACAACCCCAGCCCATGTTCTTTATTATTAAGGATAAATATGTGATTTCATTCCTTAAAATCTGTAGGCTAAGTATAATTATTTACCTTTTAAAAACTACTAGTCTATTTTGTTTGGACCTATACCATCTATTCCTGATCGGGAGTGGAATTTCTAAATACGGGAAAGACAACCAAATATCTGCATTACCACAAAGCTACTATGTCATGGTTTCTAATGAGCAATTTTAGTACACTGCCAATACTAAAAAAGTATGCTGTAAACTTAAATATTGAATTTTTGCAAAACTTGATTTTCTGCTGAAGTCTTGGCTCCTTTACTATTTTTACATTTAAGAAAAGCAAATAGGAATTGTGGCCACTACTCAAGCACTAAGGCTACAAGATCCCATGCAGTAGTAGCCACTAGACACATGAGAACAATGAATATTTAAAATGTGACTAGTCCATACTAGGATGTAAAATATACACTAACTTTGAAGACACATTTAAAAAAAGAATGTAAAATATCTCAATTTTTTATATTACATGTTCAAATGTTTTTATCTTTGTGTTAAAATATTAAAATTAATTTCACCTATTTCCTTTTACATTCCTATGCATCTACTGGAAATTCTACATTACCTAAAATATGCAGCTCATATTTTACTTCTATTGGACAGTGCTGAGCTGAATTACTCTAACATACCAAATTCCAAAACAGACAACAAACATCAATTCCTTAGGTATATAACACTTTGTAGAAAAGCCATCTTACACGTTATACTACAAGTTAAAGCAAACTACCCAACTTCTTTCAAGTTTCCTTTTCCTTACTAAAAACTAGTTAGCCATGGAAGAAATTAAGTACCTCTGACATTCTCAGTGACCACTGTTGTCCCAAAAATTTCTGCGGTTAGCTGGCAGGCCAACAAATATTACTGGGGAGAGGTATAAAGTGTAACTTTACATTAACAAAATGAATAACTTCCAAAATGGCTAGTCATGGGGAAGAAAAAGGAAACAGAATGAACAAAGCACCAGTCTGCCATTGTAACTGGCTTCCACAACTGGGGCTTGAACCAAATGTTATTTGGGTTGCTCATAAAGTAACCTTACCCCAAAAAAACACTGAAATAGGATTACATTTGGATATCTTTTTAAACTCCTTCCCCAAAACCTAGAACACTGTTTAATATAAATTGCACCATGACTAGAGCTGTTTGGAATAATTCTTATGTGTCCACTTATCAAATACATAGTCCAGTGAGTTCTGAGTTTATAGGAGTAACCCCACCCCATTCTTTTCTAATGCTCTAAAGGTTTTAGAATATCCTTCTCTCTTCCTTTCCTTCCCAACTCCTCAAAGCTATTATAGTTGTCGTATGTCCACACCATATTTTGTTCAAATCTTTCTAATGACTCTGACCATACTGGCTCATTATTGTTCATAAATGCTTGGAACCATGACTTTTAAGCTTAAGAAAAAGGCTTTAGCCCCTCAGTTCTCTCATAAACCTCTTTCTAAAATAACCAATGTAGGAGTGTAGTTGTGGCTCAGTGATCAAGCACTTGTCTAGCATGTGTGAGGCACTGGGTTTGTTTCTCAGCACCACATATAAATAAAGTAAAGGTCCACTGATAACTAAAAGAAAAAATAAAATAAAATAAAATAACCAATGTACTCATGTCAAAAAGCATTTCCCACTGAAAATCCTCAGATTAACTAAAGAAAAATTATTAATTTCTACAGTATCATGCCAAACTTGAGAGTAAAAACTTCAATTCACACAATACCCTTCTCCTCCTAGTCTGAAGTTACACTTAGGTGTTTTTTCCCCCATTATAAAGCAGCAATTTCACATAAGAAGAAAACAGAATACTAACTATCCTCCCACACACAATTTTAGTAACAGTCATATATTTCCCAAATACATTGAAAAAGCTAAGAGGAGAAAACGCTCCAGGTAGATACCAAAAGTATGTTCTTGTTCACAATAAGGACATGACCTAAATTTGTCATCTGCTCAGTCTTTGAAAAGGAAACAAGAACATCCTAACCATTCATCTTAGAAATGTATCCACATTAAGAAAAGGCATTTTGACCTAAGAGTTAACAAAACACATTGTCCATCACATCCTATTTTGGAGCTCCCTAACTCTTTTCAAATTACATAAATAAGAAGAACAGTCTGGGACCACAACATTTGTACTATTAGGACCCCCCCCCCATTTCATTCAATATATTATCATCTACTAACAAAACTCATTTTCATATATACAGGAACTTTTTATTAATTATCATTGGAATAAAAAGCTATTCGGCGGGGAGTACAATCAATGATCATATTCTTTTTTTTTAACTGTGTAACTATCCATAAGTTCTCATCATCTGTCCCTCATTTTAAAAACTCCTTCACACAACTAGCAATTTGATTCTACCACAGAATATAGTTTTAGAAATGAATAGGCAATCTTTACAACAGTTTAAATTTGCCCCCATCAAAGCCTATTTATAGAACACGATTCTGAAAGATAAGCACCAAGTGTATACCAGCCACAGTAGTGTTGTGTGAAAGGAAGACTGATTCAGGGCACAGTATGAAAGTCAAAAAGAAATGTGGGCATAAAGCTTGGGTTAATGAAGACCAAAAAAATAAAAAAGAATGACATCTTTTTTTTCTCTGCTTTTGGTTACTAAAATAGGCACTCTTATGTCCATTTCTACTGGGATATCAAAAAGGTTAGCTAAAACAATGAAAGTTTAATAAGTATAATGCACCATAATAAATGTATACTCATATAGATCCCTTAATAAAGAAATATAATTGTAACGTATGATCATATTATTAATTTCAAAATAAATTTACCAAGACAATTTTAAAATTGAGTAGTAGAAAGCTGAGTTTCTCAATCTTGTGAGCAAGGCTTGTGAGGCTCTTAGTTAGCAAACCCACCAAGAAGAACAAAAGTGTTCTGCTTTTTGATCCCAAAAGAGAGGGCCTAAGAACATATTCTGCTATTATCACCATCCCAAACTGAAATCACAACATGTAACGCATGCTCTGTTGCAGAGAACTTGGGTTGCATAGCTTTCCCTTTTCTGAAATGTATGCTTTCATGCAGGCTTTCTTTTCAGTCATATAATGCCCTCAGCATAATAACCCAGGAGCCTTGGCTCAGAGAAACTGCTATTCTGCTCATTTTCACCTGACTTCAACTTCATTCCTATTTCCCTCTCAGTGTCAAAACAATGCTGTAACGCAACCTAAGATTCTACACCCCTGAATGAAATGAAAAAATAATAATAATAATAAAGGCAACTACCTCAAGCAGAGGCCTTTAAACTAAAGCCATCCTGTAAATCTCCCCAACCTTGAGCTAGAGATTCATATACTAACTACTGGTAATCCATAAAAAATTAAGCCCACAGACTTACATATAGTCTGTTGCAAAGTTCTGAAGGAATCACCTTCTAAAGATTGTCTCTATGAAACAGTAGAAAACTATGGCTTGGGGTAAAAAAAAAAAAAAAAAAGGTAAAGAAAAAAAGCGAACAGGAAACAGGAAAGCAAATATTTCAGGGTACACAAGAATCAAATCTAAAGTATTTTGGATTTTTAAATCATTTTGTTTTCACATACTATTTTTATTAAGATTTATTTCTTCAAAGGCAAAAACATCTCTTAAAATACTAATTACTTTTTCAATGAAGTGATCTGTAAATAAAGTCCAAGTCCTTTTTGTTATATTGGCTATATGTAATATTTGTCACTGGAATAGTTTGTCTTAATGTACATCAAGATATCAGTTGTCTTTCCATGTTTTATTTGTAGGATTTCACATAATATAGTCTATTAGTTGTTTAAAAAGAAGTAACACCCTTCTAGTAAATAGTTTTGGTAAAATTGACAGAAAGAAAGGAGGAAAGAAGGCAGGAGAGGGGAGAGAGGGGACGGAGGGAGGAAATAAATATGGGGGGAGAAGCTGGGGTACAGTTCAGTGGTAGATCCCTAGCATGCAGGGATCATCCACAGCATCACCAAAAACTAGAAAAGAAAGTTCGGGCAGGATCAGCAGCCATTGCTCCATGTTGTATCAGCGATCGTCAGATAACCAAATTCTGAAATTTTTCTTCTAATGACTGGTTTGTAGAGTGTATTCAGTGCTGATTTATAACATACACTTCTCTGTGAGGTGGAAGAGCATGATGATGAAAGGCTAGGGCTTTTGCTTCTAACTTGAACTAGAGCTAAAACGTAGCTCTTAAATAAATCTGAGCCAATTACTTAACTTTTCTGTGCCTTACTCCCCTGATTTATAAAACTGAGATAACTGTTAAAGGATAAAAGTTAGTGGAAATAATGTAAATGCCATGTTTAGTGCAGGGCCAGACACCTATTAAGTATCTAACAATACAATTCAGTATAATAAAAAATATAAACAAAGCATTTCTCTTTTCTTATGTATTATTTCTATAAAGATTTTCAAATAAGTCAGGAATTAAAGGATTTCCTTAGGATATTATTTCAATCCACTGTAAATTATATTCAAAGGTTTCAAACTTCTGAGACCTCTCTTAAAAACTGATGATCCTTAGGGCATGGTGGTGCATACCTATAAACCCAGCTACTCACAGGTTGAGCCACTAGGATGGCTCAAGTCCAGAAGCTAGAGACCAACCACGGCAACATAACAAGACTCTGTCCCCGACCCCCAAATATTGAGGATCCCATGTTAGGGCACCTGCTTAGCAAGGCCTTGAGTTCAATCCCCAACACCCACACACAAAAATCAATTATACCAAAAGAGCTTTTGTATGTGGAATATAACTGATACTACATCAAATATTAAAACTCAAAAATATACAAAATATTTACTAATTCATATTATAATATGCATTATGGTGCATGCCTGTAATCCAAGCAACTTGAGAGGCTGAGGCAGGAAGATAGTACATTCCAGCCAGCCTGGACTATTAGGGAGACCCTGTCTCAGAATACAAACTAAAAAGGGCTGGACTAAAATGTAGCTCAGGGAAGATTGTGCCTGGGTTCAATCCCCAGTATCAAAAAAGAATAAATAAATTGGGCTGGGGGCTGTAGCTCAGTGGCAAAGCGCTTGCCTAGCATGTGTGAGGCACTGGGTTCAATCCTCAGCACCGGATAAAAACAAATAAATAAAACAAAGGCATGCTGTCCATCTACAACTACAAAAAAAAATTTAATAAATTAATTAAATATCAATGAATGCATTACATATTAAAATAACATACTTTCATAAAAAATATTTTTAAAACAAATGTGATAAGAAAGTGGTATTGTATTACATTTTTACAAATCTCTAATGTTTAGCTTAACAGAATATAGCTGGATTCTCTTCTACCTCTGCATTCAAATTTTTATATTGTTTTTGTTAAGTTATGATAAAAATTCAGCCTCACATAGATACATAGTTGGAACAAGGAGTATTTAACAGCCTTTTCAGATAATTGCTCATATTCTTTATATTAAACTAAAATTTGACAAGTAGGTGTATCTTTAAGGTCGGCTGCAATATGAAATCTGAAAACATCCATAGCTTTTTGTATTCTATTAAAATTCTTTTGTCTATTTAAAAGAAACTTTTACTCACATATGATTTGGTTAGATAATGATCATTTGAAAAACACTAGTACCCTGAGTTATGCATATCTTCCAAATGTAGATACAGTTCCTTATATACTATCAAAATCACATTTGTTAATATCACTAATAAACCTAAAATAGAGTTTCTAAATACTGGGAAACCTGTCAAGCTCACAGTGATAAATAGTATGTTTTCAAAAATTCTGATTTTCCATCCGAAAATCTTATCTGTAGCAATAAATACTGTCTATTATCTTCCTTGAAGTAACAGACTTGCTTTGTTTTCAAGAAAATATCTGCCAAATAACTACCTACCTTCTTAATAACCACAGTTTTCACTCTTCCCTTCAAGTAAAAATGGAGTTCCACTAAAGCAAGAGTGAGGGGGAAAGAAAGAAAAGGAGGAGAGAAAGGAAAAAGAGAAGCAGCAGTTTACCCGTAAAGACAATGGGACAAGAGAGCTTTTCCTCAAAACAACTATAGTAATTTCATGTACAGAAGTTCTTTGAGCATATTTCTCTACATCACACATTTTTCAATGTGTGCTTGAAGACTGAAATTTAATAAAATTAATGTTTACTGCTTCATCAAAGATAATAAGTGAAACTGGCATTATTTTTCACTCAGAATATTTAATTGTTATAAATATCAGGACTATGGCATATCGGAATATTATTATCATGGAATATTCTGAGTACATACTCCAAAGAATTGAAAGTAGGAACTTAAGATATCTGCACACCCACGTTCACAGCAGCATTATACACAAGAGCAAACAACAACTGGAAGCAGCAACAGTGTTCATCAATGGAGGGACTAAAATGCAATGTAATATATACACGTAACAGAATATTATGATACCTTTGGAAAGTAGTAAATTCTGACATATGCTACAACATGAATAAACTTTGAGGACATGCTAGTTGAAGTAAGTCAATTACAAGAAGATAAATCCTGCACGATACCATCGATATGAAGTACCTAGAGTAGTCAAATTCATAGACAGAAAGAAAAATCATGTTTGCCATATGGTGGGGTGCCGAAAGGAATGGGCAGTTATTGTTTAATGAGTAGTTTCAGTTCTGCAAGATGAAAATATGGCAGTGGACATGGGCAGTGGTAATATTATACAACAATGTAAATGTATCTAATGTTACTTAACTATGGTTAAAATAGATTTTATGCTGTATGGATTTTGCCACAATTAAAATGTAAAAACAAAATTAAATATTCATTACTGGCATACTAAGCAGTTAGTGTTTTCTAGTTGAATAAACTCTAAAATAGATTATAGGCAAGACCGAGAACCACTTAGAAAAAGAAACAATCTAAATTGAACTCAAACATTTCCTCTTCCAGAAAGCCTAGCTAGCCATCCCCAAGACAGAATGAGTCATGCCCCACAGCTACACAATCATTCATAACCAAAAAACTTTCAGAGAAACTTCCAATCCTTCTGGACTACTACCATCTCTTACTTCCCACCATCTACTCACCAACTTTCATCCATTTGACCTTCAAATATCCAGTAGAACTGTTAACTCTCCTCTATCTTCACTACATTCAGGACTACTTTCACAATCTCTGTCCCAGACTATTGTAATTCTCTCTTGTAACTTGTCTCTTAAGAGACAGTGCTCCCTTCTTCCCCAACTAAGTCACTATCCATACTGCTCCCAGACCACATTCTCCAAAACAAAAGACTACACTCTCCCCCTTCTGCTTCAGGAGGCTAAGCCCTAAATTCTCTATACAAACACATGAGACACTTCCACCTACCCCAGCTTGACCTATGACCATACCCTAACCACACTAAATAAGTCAAATACATTTTACTGCTCGCTGCTGTCACACATTAAACTTTTTGATGTCTGTTTCTTTGTGCACACTGCATTGCTTCAGAAATATCTTTCCATTCTTTCTCTCCTCAACCTATGCCTGGAAAACCCTACTTACACTTTAAGATCCAGTGCAATCCTTTATCCCTCATTTGTGTTCCTTTGATTTCTGAATACCACAAAGTTGATATTGTGTCACCATTATACCATAAAGTTCTATCTCCCTGACTACATTCAAAAATTACCTTTTAATTTCTTTGAACATTCTGTTCAAATACTTTCTTCAATGAACTTATTCTACTTGTACTTACAATCTGACATAATACTTATTCTTTTTGTTTTGCACACGACATAAAAGAGTATTTTCTCCAAAGATATGTTCTCTGTGAACTGGGACTGTGCATTACTCCCCTTTGGTTCTTTCAGGATTTAGCCCATAATAAGGTGTTTCAAATGTTTGCTAAATGAAATCACAAAATAAATCTATCCCTAGAAACCATCAAACTAGCTCCATTCTCACATATTTTTCCCTCAAAGTATCTACTCTCTGCTTACTTGAAATATTGTAAAATATAATTACACTTAAAACAATTAACAAAATAGCAAAATTGCAAACAAATATTAACCTATTCATGTCTCCTAAAACAGGAACACACAAATATTTTAACTAATTCATTTCTCAACAGGAATGCAGACTGCAAAGGTCAGTATCTGCTGCATAGCATCTCCTCTTCTACCTTCCAATATCCTATACTTAGAGGAAAAAAAAAAATTTCCCAACACCACAGATGCAATTGCTTCTAAACAAATATATGCCTAGCAACAAGGAACATGCTATATAAAGTAGGTACTGTTTTTTTTCTCATTTTACATACAAGAGAACTACAGCTCAAAAAGGGTTACATACCATATACAAATACACCACAATGAATCTGACATATATATAATTAGAATATACTGATTAAAATAATAATAATAATAATAGGAGGGAGATCAGTGGATGAGGGGCAGGGAGGTGAAGAGGGTAAGGGAAGGTACTGGGGAATAAAATTAATCAAATTATGTGCATAAACCAATTTGATACAATGAATCTCATTATTATATGTAATTACAATGTGCCAATTTTTAAAAATGCATTTTTAAAAAGGGTTAGTTAGCTAGTTCAAGGTTACAAAAAGCAATTGAGAGAAAGAAGCAAGACCTGAACCCACAATCATGAAATCACATATTGCCATGGGAATGTCAGCCATTATCCCTTCACTGAGAATGCAAAATGCATTTATAATAAACACATGGAATTACTGCACTAATGTGAAGCATATGGTTTTAATGGAAGATTCAAAGCAAGCTTATTTTTCCAGTCACTCCCCTTTGTATTTTAAAAGGATTCTACCAATAGTAGCATACACAACAGATAGTCCTGGTTTCAAGGTACACCATCCTTCATTACCTAAAGGCTATTAGCAAAATCTGCAAATGTTGGCAATTAA
>NW_026000196.1:9067260-9074335 GCF_001458135.2 Marmota marmota marmota
GGGGGGGGGGGGGGGGGGACGATGTTTAAAGTATAATATAATAATGTGGTTGACAACAGTAAGAAAATCAAGTAATTATTCCAAACAATACTCACTGATATGAAAACATCCTCTGCCACATTTCATGTATAAGAGCTTAAATTTTATATCTTCCTCTGGCCACCCCTCTAGCGCTCAAGAAAAAATAAGTCATTAACAAATATCGTTTCACAGAACAAAAGAACCCAAAGCAGAAGAAAAGCAGTGGCCTACTCCAGGTCACACAGCTAGTTATATGACAGAACCACAGCAGAACTAAAAACTAGAGTCTCCTTTCAACTATACAATCCTGCAGGAAAATCCATTTTTACTTGGGGTAGCAAAGGAGATGATGGAATCAGGTAACAAATGAGGAGGAGGAATGCAGCAAGGTATCCATTAGTCATTATCTCCTAACCCAGAATTAAAAAGAAAAAGAATTTTCCCTAGCAATTTGCATGCATAACAGCTCTATCCAAGTGCCTGGGGTCAGTTCCAATCACATCCTGCCATTTTAAAAATGCTCATAGGAATGAACTGGGACAATTCACATTTAAGGGACTAAGGAAGAGAAAGCTGCATTACAAGTCTTTGAATCACCCATGCCTTTTCCCAACCATTCCACCCACTGTCTTTTTTTTTTCAATCCACATAATTCTACTCCCTCACATTAAGAAGATGATACACAGCCAAAAACATGCTTGATATGAACTAAGCTGGGCCAAAAACTAAAGGTCTATTTAACACCTGCATTTTTCTCACTTAAGACTCCCCACCTAACACTTCTGTACTCCCACAATGAACCTAAAAAATCTGGATTTTCAACTTCTAATAAAGGTTAAAAATGACCTAACTAAATATTTGTAAAACACTTTAAAGATGTGAACAAATATGCAAATGTTAATTATTAATTTCCATCCTCAAAGTTCCTGCACATGAGAGAAAATATAATTCTACTGGCAAGTTTCTGGTTTTCAAGGCAGAAACCTGAAAGCCTAGTAGGTTTTTAAGAATTCTAGGAAAATTTTTAAAGCAGACCATAGTGATTTTCTATTTACAACACGAACAAGCTGGAATTTTAAGCTGGCTATTTTGGATTTAGTTATATCACTGTGAAAAAAATGTGACCTATGGCATAAAACTAGATAGACTATGTATATATAGTCACAACGTCCTAGAGGAAAGGTGTAGTTTGCCACTGACCAATATATGCCTTTAATCCTCAAAGAGAGAAAGCACATTAGCCAGGCCCCAAGGTTTCCTGTGACCAAATAAACACTAAGAACACTACTTCTCTCACCAGGCATGATGGTGCATGCCTGGGAACTCAAGAGATTGGGGTAGAAGGTTCACAAGTTCAAGACCAGCCAGAACAACTTAGCAAGACCCCATCTCAAAAATAAAATAAAAAGGGTTCGAAATGTAGCTCAGTGATAAGAATACTGACTACCATACTCAAGGCCCTGAGTTCAATCCCCAGTACCCCAGGGGGAATAAAACAAAAGAACTCTACTTCTGAACTCTTGTTGCCACCATTTTTCCCTAAATAACTCCACAACTGTAAACTCTATTCTGAGTTCAACCTCTTGTTGAGATGCAAAAAACCATCTCTCTCAGGTTGTCAAAGGTAACAAATTATTTTCACACAAGGTCACAATGGACTTCCTTTCTCTGACTCCAAAAACACACCCACTGTAGACCAACAGAATTCAACTAGCAAGACCAAATCATTCTAAGTGCTTTCAGATGTGATTCATGATATTAAAGAAAATGTCAAATTTACAAAACGCTCCTGACATATCCACCACCTTTAACACAGCTACCACCTATGAAAAAGAGTACTTTCAATTACACCTATGAAAGAGAGTACTTTCAATTACACCTGTAATCCCAATGACTAGGGAGGCTGAGGCAGAAGTATCACAAGTGCAAAGCCTGCCTCAGCAACCTAGCCAGGCCATTAAGCAATTTAGTGAGACCCTGTCTCAAACAAACAAAAAAAGCTAGGGATGTAGTTGGGTTCAATCTCCAGTACAAAAAAAAAAAAAACCTGATAAAATTCAGATTTAAGACAAAACAAAAACTCCATACTCTGCTCAATTTCTCTGATGTGTCATGGTACCACAACTAGCCTTATAGGAAAAGTATTGGCTAACAGTATTCCAAGAAGCCAGTATGGATTCATATCAAAACCACCCATACCCTCTTACCTGATTGCCCTCTATGATTAAGGACTCAATTTTTTTTAAAAACACAGACAATGGTAACAAGTAATGTTAGCACAGCAAACAATTGAAGCCCATCACCCCAGAAACTCACCAACTGAGCAGACCCTCCAAAAATATTAACTTCCTTTATGAAAAATAAGAGTAAAGACAAATACATACACTGCAGGAAATCAGAAAATCAAAAATTACTCTATACCATCTCACTCCTCAAGAGTGACTAAACATTTTGCAATAACCTCTTTCCAGACTCTTTTGTGTATCTATGTATGTGAAGTACACACAAATAATACCTTTAGCATCACATTAAAAATGTCATTATCTATCGACTATTACCAACACCTTTAGAAACAGGAAATGTACAATAGATTTCATAATAATATTTTTATCATGATCAGACAAGTTTTCAGAATGTGAATTCCTACTAACTCTGATACAGTAGGGCTCCCTTATTTGCAGAATCCCAAGAAACCACTGAAAATACCAAACCTTATATATACTATTTTTTTTCCTACACATACATGCATGTAATAAAGTTTAATTTGTAAATAAGACATAAGAAACTGATAAAAAAAAACAATAAAAAGAACAATTATAACAATTTCCTGTAATAAAATTAAGAGTGTAGTCTTCCTCTCTCTTTTCTCTCTCAAAATATCTTATTCTATTGTACTCTACCTTCTTGTTTACAGCAGTAACTGAAACCACATATATGGAAACTGCAGATAGGCAGGGATTACCGTATAAAGCTTATAAAACATATGCAAGATCCAATTGTTGAAAACTACAACAATGATGAAAAATCAAAGATGGCCTAAATAAACAGATATTCCATGTTCATGGCTCAATGTCATAAAGACATCAATTCTCCCATGATTTACAGATTCAATAACATGACAACCAAAAATCCCAAAACACAGGGCTGGGGAGTATACCTTAATGGTAGAGCACTTACCTAGCATGTGTGAGATCTGGGGTTCCATCCCCACCACCACAAAAGAAAAGGGGAAAAAAAAAAATCAAAAAATTCCAGAGGGATTTTTTAGACATCAACTAGATGATTCTAAAAAGTGTATGGAAAGGCAAAGCAATACGCAGCCAGAAGGAATTCTGAAAAATAAACACAATAGGAGAACTCACAAGATCTGATTTCAAGACTTACCATAGAGCTACAGTGGTATGGGGATGTAGCTCAGTGACAGAATGCCTGCCCAGCATACATGAGCCCCTGGGTTCTATCACCAGTACCACTGCCAAAAAGGGGTGGTGGGGGGGGGGGTTACACACAAATAATATTTTTATCATGAGGGACTATAAAACCACAGTAATCAACAATGGTAATGGAGAAATGAAACACAGATCAATAGAACAGAATAGAGAATTCAGAAACAGACCAATACATATATGGCCAAATTTCAACAAAGGTACAAAGGTAATTCAATGAAGAAAGGATAGTCTTTTCACCACTCATTGCTAGAAGATACACATACAAAAAAAAACAAGAACAACAACAAAAAAAAACACTCATAGCATGAAACGCTTAGGGAAATTAACTCCAAGTTGGTCAAACCACCACCAAAATAGTTTCAAAGTTTATAAAACAAAATGTAAAATTTGAAACTATAAAGCTCCTTAGAGAAAATACGGGGAAAATTTTGTGCTATAAAGTTAGCAAAGATTTCTGATACTACCTACACCAAAAGAATGCTCTATGAAAAAAAAAACATGTACAATTAAGATATTCTGCTCCTTAAATGACATTAAGGCTACCAATTATTATAGAATGTCATATTTAATTAATTCCTAACCATTTAAGTAGCTCAGTGGTAGGGCACTTGCCTACCATGTGTGAGGCACTGGATTCAATCCTCAGCATCATATACAAATAAACAATATAAAGGTATAAAAAATACAATTAACATTTAAAAAAGGATAAAAAGATAAGCATCATAGGAGAAAATCTACAAATCATAAATCTAGAATATATTGGGGGGGGGGGGAGTTACCGAGATTGAACTCAGGGATACTCAACCACTGAGCCACATCCCCAGCCTTATTTTGTATTTTATTTAGAGACAGGATCTCAATGAGTCACTTAGTGCCTCATTGTTGCTAAGGCTGGCTAAGAACTGCAGATGCTTACAGCCTCCTGAGCTGCTGGGATTTTTAATGGCCAATTTTAAATAGAAACATCACCAAAGAATGGCAAATAATCATATGAAAAGATATAATCATTAGTCATTGGGAAAATTTTTAAAAATAAGGCTACATTCTGTATAATTCCACTTATATGGCATTTTTGAAAAGGCAAAGACTTGGAGACAGAAAACAAATCAGCAGTTTCCAAGGTCTGGGGGTGAAGAATGGGTTGACTACAACAGGACTCAGAAGAGGGCTGGGGATATAGCTCAGTTGGTAGAGTGCTTGCCTCACATACAGAAGGCCATGGGTTCAATCCCCAGCACCACACATACATATATATATATACACACACAGAGACTCAGAAGAATTTGGGGGGATGAAGGAACTCTGACTGCTCCTTTTTTTTTTTTTCAAGGAGTGGCTATATGAATGTGTACATTTGTCAAAACTCAGAGAACATTACACATTAAAATGGGTAAATTTTAATAAATGTAATCTATACATGTAAAAAAGAATGACAAAAGACAAGAGAAACATAAAAATGTACTGATGGGCTGGGGATGTGGCTCAAGCAGTAGCGCACTCGCCTGGCACCCGTGCGGCCCAGGTTCAATCCTCAGCACCACATACAAACAAAGATGTTGTGTCCGCCAAAAACTAAAAAATAAATATTAAAAATTCTCTCTCTCTCTCTCTCTCTCCCTCTCTCTCTCTCCTCTCTCTTTAAAAAAAAAAAATTTTAAAAAAAATGTATTGAGGCAACTTTGATTTTACCCTGGTTCAAATAAAATTGTTTTAAATCAACTATAAAAGACATTTAGGAGACAAAAAAAAAAAGCTGAATATGTATGAATAATAGTACAGAATTATTATTAAACTTCTTAGACAGAAATAACTGCATTTGGTTATACAGAACAAGGATCAGCAAATTTTTTTCTATAGAAGGCCTCACCATAGATATATTTGTCTTTGAGGATCACAGGGTCTCTGTGTTAACTACTCTAGGATGCCACTGTAGCACCAAAGCAGTGCAGTCAAAGACAATATGTAAACAAAAGGGCGTGGCTTTCCCAAGAACACCCTATTTACAAAAACAGGCAGCAGTCCAGACTTGACAAGACAAAACTGAACTACAATGACAGAAAAGAGAGTACCCTAGTTGTTGTCTATGGTGAGGTAGACAATGGGTAAGAGTTGAAGGGACTGCTGGAAAGCAGCACATCACAAATGACAGAAATGTTCTATATCTTGATAGTGCTATTTAAGTTATAAGCATGGATACCTTTTCAAAATTCACTAAATTTTGTATACTTAAAACAGGTGCACTGGGCTGGGGTTGTAACTCGGTGGTAGAGCTCTTGCCTAGCACATATAAGGCACTGGGTTCAATCCTCAGCACCACTTATAAATAAATTAAATATAATATAATTATTATAGAATGTCATATTTAATTAATTCCTAACCATTTAAGAATAACTGGTTATTTTGAGTGACAGGCTAATACTATGGAAAAGCATGAGCTTATGACATGATCAGAAAGTACAAATTCAAAAACATTAATTTCCATAAAAGAGCCTACCGAGTGACATAAACGGTAAACACCTCACACCTATTCCTTCTCTCCCACCCCAATATCCACATCATATAAACACACTAATATGCAACTTTCCCAGATACTGAACACAGCTCTGAAGAGGTGAAAAAAGAAAGTACCCCACTGCCCAACACAACTATTCATACAAATGACAGTATTTCAGGAACAGATCTGCTAGTCCACCCTCCCAACAAAGACTGATAAAAATAGGTGATCTATTCATCTTCTACTTATTCTGTATCATTCAACCCAAAAGTGAAGAGAAAGACTATAAATCTGAGGACATGCTCACAAAACAAACTTTCTACCAACTGCTTCCTCCAGTCTCCCCAAAGACAGCCTGACAGGGGAAGCAGTGCTTTCAAATGGATACCTGCCTTCATTAGTAATAACTATAGTAAATCAAACCTACTTGAGTGCACTAAACATTAACCTTGAAGGAGCAAGCACAGCTGGGTGCAGGGGCAGCACATCTGTAATCCCAGCTACTCAGGAGGATGACCAGGAGGATCACCAAGGTTGAGGCCAGCCTGGGCAACTTAGCAAGATCCTGTCTCAAAATTTAAAATTAAAAGGGTTGGGGATATAGAGTGCCCCTGAGTTCAATCCCCAGTATAAAAAAAAAAAAAAGCGTATAAATAAGACTCAAGTCTCAGGATTTCTTCTTTATCAAAGAAACAGCTGAACCACCACACACAGAAGCATCACTTTTAAGAATGCTTTTGTAAGTTATGTAAAAAATGCATCAAAATTAACATTATGGCTACCAGGAGACAGCTACCTAACACAGTTTCACTTACTCCTAAGAACACTGTAAGCATGCTACTACACCTTTTAGAACAGGAAACTGAAGCTGAGAGGTAAAGTAAGGTGCTCAAGGACAAAACTATTCAAAGGAAATGTGAGGATTTGGACTCAAATTTACCTACCTCCAAAATGTGTGTACTTCCTTCTAAATCGTGCTATCTCCTAATTTCACAACTGAGGAACATGCGGAGTTGTGAATGGATTAGTACAGCAGTTTTAACATTTTAACCTTTCACCAACTGGGGGGGAGGATTTCTAAATTGCAATCTTTTTTTTTTTTTTTTTTTTT
>NW_026000196.1:9079129-9094004 GCF_001458135.2 Marmota marmota marmota
GCCCCCGAGAGCCGGGCGCACGGGGGAGGGGCCCGGCGCTCCGCGCTCCTCGCCCCGACCCCTCCTCAAACCACAAAACTTCCCTCAACTCCATCAACTAAGTTGCCCTCTCACCGTGCGGCTCCCGGGGCTCCCCCGCGGGCCGAGCCGGAGCAGCTCTGCACCTTCGCCGCGGAGAAAGACAACAGACGGCCGCTCTGCGGCGACGGCTACTAGGCGAGGAGCCGACTCGGCGGTTTCGACCGAGCCCAGGCGCTTCACCACGGCCGCTTCGGCTCCGCGCTGGCCCAGCACACAACCAGCTACCCACGCATGCGCCGCAAGCCACCGGGCTTTGGGCGGGGCACTAGAGGAGGGCCGTAAAACCTAGGAGCCCTCCTGTGAGTAAGCGCGGAAACCAGGGCCAAGAGCTGGGATTGCATGGTAGAGCTGCCCATCAAACTCCGTGAGGCCAATAGAAGTCTTTCTGGGCAGTGTGCTCTGGTTGCTAAGGGAGGCTGAGGTTGACCGCCGCCGCTGCTCCGAAGCAAAGTGATCAAAGTCGGGTAGCTAGCAGCTGCCGCTGGTTGAAATGCCCACCCACCTTCTCTCCACCCCATCTCCGGAAACCGCCCTTCCACAGTGTGCTTGGCGCTTACTTGAGCTGTAGCACTTACCACACACACTCAAATGATTTTTTCTTCTATTCTCCCCACTAACTCCAATGAGGAAGTGGGGTCTTCCAGTTGTCCTATGTAAGAGACTCATGCTAGGTACTCAACAAGTGTTACTTGGATAGATGGCGCGATGGAGAGATCAGGACTGTCACTATGCATTGTGAAATTTTGGCTACTCGATCACCACAAAATTTTAGGCTTACAAATGCAAAGGACCTCAGAAATCATCTGGTGGCTTCTGAGAAGCAAAATATGGTCCAAGTTCCAATGGTGGTCCAGGATATTATATTGGAATACGAAGAAACGTTTTCACTCTGTGTGTGTTTTAATAAGTATTGCAGAGGAGGGTGGGAATGACTCTCATGTCAAACCACTGTTTCCCCTTTGTCATTTCTTAGGTCAATAGAAAGTTGTTTTAAAAAGAAAAGAAAAGAAAAAGAAAGAAAGAACCCTAACCCGGCTTGATGGCGCACTCCTAGTAATCCCAGCGACTCCAGAGACTAAGGCAGGAGGATCTTAAATTCCAGGCCAACCTCAGCAATTTAGCAAAGCCCTAAGCAACTTAGGGAGACCCTGTCTCAAAAAAAAAAAAAAAATCTGGGTTTGTAGCTCAACGGTACAGAGCCCCTGGGTTCAATCCCTAGTTTAAAAAAAAAAAAAAAAGTACTTAAAAATGTTAAGTGAAAAACGGAGACTATATGCAGTTCAAGAACGTACAAGACCAATTTGTAGAGATTGATGAAAAAAACCATGGTTACCTAGGGGAAGAAGGTTATTGGCTGGAAAGGAGCAACAAAGGACCCCTTGGGGTGGTGGTTCTGCATTTTGATCTGAGTGATAAAAAAGTATATACATATGAAAAATTCAAAAGTAGCTGTATACTTAAGATTAGTGCACTTTACATATTTTAAACAAGTATTTTTAAGGTCAGCTTTTAAAAATCCTACAGGACATGGAAAAAATTTTTGCAAAGACGCAAATGACTGTCATTTGGGAAACCCGGATCCAGATAAGCTCACTATCAGCAACCAAACTTCTGAGAGAATATTATGAAAACCTAATACTTGTATCAGGCACTCCCATCGTTGAAGGGTTCTAAATCTTAGAACTTCTTCTACTATTGAGCTTAAATTTGCTTCTCTGTCAGTAAACCTGATTCTTATGTTATTTTCTTAGTTTACCTTCACAAAAATGATAAAAACCAAGGCTAACCCTGGTTCTTCATGTAAAAAAAATTTCCAAATCACCTTATCATGCTGCTCAACTTCTTCTATGTTCACTCAAAACCCTCCTTGATGCCCTTCAATAGATGAATAGATTTTAAAAATGTGGCATTTATACACAATGGAATATTACTCGGCACTAAAAAATAACAAGATCATGGCATTTGCAGGCAAATGGATGGCATTAGAGCAGATTATGCTAAGTGAAGTTAGCCAATCCCTAAAAAACAAATGCCGAATGTCTTCTCTGATATAAGGGGGGTGACTCAAAATGGGATAGGGAGGAAGAGCATGAGAAGAAGACTACCACCAAATAGGGAAGAGAGGTGGGAGGGAAAAAGAGGGAGAAGGGGAGTTGCACGGAAGATGGAAGGAGAACCGCATTGTTTTTTTAAAAAAAACGTATATGATGTTGTGATGAGAAAAAGAAAAAAAAAGTGTGTCACATTAGATTGGATAGAGAGAAAGGATGGGAGAGGAGGGCAGGAGTAGGGGGGATAGGAAGGGCAGCAGAATGGAATAGACATTATGATTGATGTATGTACATTCCATGTATGTGTTATATGTCAAAATACATTCTGCTGTCATGTATGACTAAAAAAAAAAAATCAAAAAAAAAACCCTCCTTGAAAATATTTAATAGTTGGCACAAAGAGAAAAGACTCCTGCATTCTAGTCCTGACCCTGCCACAAAAGAGTTCACCATGAGCAGGTTGCTCTTCCATGAAGAACCTCGCAAGGGGGCTCACCCAGAAAGTCATTTGGACCTTAATGTTAGCTGAGGCCGCAGTAAATGTTACCATGTCATTTTTCTAGTGACTGTCTGAAAATTCCATTCCCTACTCCCCACTCTTAGTGGGATATTTACACCTTTCTCAGGGGCTGCAGAAAGGATTGAAAGTTCAGCACTTTCTAAATTTACTGTACCTATGAAATACCTGGAAATTTAGTTAAAAGTAGATTCAGACTCAGTAGGTCTAAGGTTGTGGGATTCTCTATTTCTAAAAAGTTCCCAGCTGGTACTGAAACTGCTCATTTGGGATCCCATTCTGAGAGGCAGAGTCTACTCTAATTTTAAATTTTAAATTTTTAAATTTTCCAGACAGCGCTGAGCCCTTCTGTCCTCTGGGAAGTCCTAAATAGTTATCTGCATGGCTATCATTCAGATATTCCTCTGAATATTGGCTATCCTTTCTCATTTTTCCATGAAAAGTTATGTATTGATTGCACATAATAGTGGATGATTCACAAGTTTTAGTCCAATATAAAATTTTATCTTGTACTATTATTCAATTTAGATATATTGCATAGTATATCATATGGAATGTGCCAATAATCTTCTTTTCCATTTTTTTTTTGTGTGTTTATCTTTTTAACAGTGCTGGGGATCAAATCCAGGGCCACCCACATGGGAGGTGTGAGCTGTAACATTGAGCTATATCCTCAGCCCATCAATCATTTTTTAAAATTCTTTTGAGAGAGAGAGAGAGAGAGAGAGAGAGAGAGAGAGAATCTTTTTATTATTTTTTTTTGTAGATGGACACAACACAATGCCTATATTTTTATGTGGTACTGAGAATCGAACCCGGGACCCGCCCGTGCTAGGCGAGCACTCTACCGCTGAGCCACAATCCCAGCCCCCAGCAATCATTTTTATAACCAAGTAATTCCATAACTTTGCTTGGATGACCCTTTCAATGGTCAACAATACCGAAGTTTCTGAAGACAACAGCTTTTCCACCCAAACAGGTTATACATAAATTTCCAATGGAACCTGAAATCACCCTCAAGGAATTCCCGTGTTGGGGAAGTTTACCAAGATTATTTTAAATAGAAGAACTTTATGCAGTACGCTTTTAGAAAGACATTGAATCAGTGTCATGACAAGACTATTATATTTAGTAATTAACTACATGGGTGTAAAAAAATTAAAATCTATATTGAAATCCTCTGTTGGAATGCTTTACACTGTCCACAGACCAGAAACCAACATCACAATAAACATTTTAAATAACAATGAGTCATAAATACAGTCCTTGAAATTCTTTCCAATACACATGACTATTGTCTAAAACATGTCTTCCTTGTAGCAACTAGATCCTGCTACGACTCCACTTGCCTGACCAACCTATCTAGAGTAACCCACTCTCACATGTAATTGTACCGCAATTATGGAAAAGAGTATGGAGGCTCCCAAAAAAAACTAAAAAACAGTAGGATGTTTGGCACACACCTGCAATCCCAGCCACTCAGGAGTTTAAGGCAAGAGAATTGCAAGTTCAAGGCCAGCCTGAGCAACTTAGCAAGACTCTGACATAAGATAAAAAAATTAAAAGGGCTGGGAATATAGCTCAATTGTAAAGCACTGCTGGGGTTCAAGCACTCATATTGAAAAAAGCTAAAACTAAAAATAGAATCCCAAGGCTGGGGTTGTGGCTCAGTGGCAGAATGCTTATCTCACACATGTGAGGCGCTGGGTTTGATCCTCAGCACCACATAAAAATAAACAACAAAATAAAGATATTAAAAATATATTTGGAAAATATAATCCCATATGATCCAACTGTCCCACTTAGGGGTATCTATTCAAAGGAAATTAGATTAACATATCAAAGAGATACCTGTATACCCATGTTTATTGTAGCACTATTCATAATAGTCAAGATATAGAATAAACTGAGATGTTCACTAACAGATGATTAGAAAAAAACAATGAAATATTATTCAGCCATAAAAAGAATGAAATCCCGTCATTTTTTGCAAAATGGATGGAAATGGGAGTCACTATATTAAGTGAAATAAGCCAAGCACAGAAAGACAAATACTGCATGTTCTCTTTCATATGTAACCTCAAGTAGAATAAAGTAGACTAATGATTACTGGAGGCTGGGAAGGGCAAGGAAATAAAGGGTGGTTATTTCTGTCACAAAATATAGAAAGATAGGAACAATAAGTCATAATGTTCTGTAGCACAGTAGGGTAATTGTAGTTCACAATAATTTGTTATATATTTGAGAAAAACAAGAAGAGAGGAGATCAAAGGTGCCAAACATAAAGGAAATGGTAAGGAAATGGAAATGCTAATTATTCTGTGTTGATCATTACATATTATATACATGTATTAAAAATTATCACACAGCACCCCACAAAGGTATACAATTATTATGTGTTAATTATTACATGTTAATATTGCATTCTAAGCAAGAAGAAAATAATGAAATCAATAATAAAGAGGTCCACTCTCACCTAGTTCTCTTTAATATTACTCAATTTTTTTTCATAGCATTTTTTTCTAATCTAAAAATATCTTATTTATTTTGTATGTGTATTTTGGTTCTGTCCCCCATTATAATGTAATCTCCCTGTTATTTTGTTTACTCCTCCATCTTCTGCACCCAGTACACAGTGAGGACTCAATAATAAGTTTCACATGAATGAATTTGTACAAAAAGAACTCCGATGAGGCGCCCTCAAACTGAATGTCCCTGATACTGAAGATTTGTTTTTCTAAGGTGCACCAAATATCTCTTCAGAGAATGTCCCATTTCACAGAAAGAGATTTCAGGTTTAATAATTTTCTCACTTCCCTTAAGCTTACAAGCCAGAAAAGAGGTCAAGGCCTTATCAAGCTATCATAGGATTTTGTGTCTCTCCAGTATCTTTCTAATTGATTTAATATAACAAGGATAAGTCCCGTTTTATAGAGACCCTGGAAATAACAAAGGAAAGAAAAAAAATTGGAAGCATGATTAGAAGAACAGAAATTTCTGTGGAGACCCATGGTTCCTAATATGTCTAGTTTTGCAAAGGAAGCACTGGAACAAATTTGTCCCAGGGTTCTTCTTGTGCAGCAGTGGACATTTTATTGCTTTGTGATAGAAATAGTATCCTGATGTTGCTTTGGGAAATTCTCTGAGCCCCTTATTTGGTGTGAAGCCAACTCTACCACAGTCCATGGTCTTACCATAGGACCCAAATTTGAGCCAATCAATGCATCCTACCCACAGGCAATAGAAATTAGTTCAGGGTTGGTTACATAATCCTAAATATGTCAACCAGGGGCAATGGAAGCAAATTTTACCCTTTCTTTGAATTATCAATGTTTTCATTGACTGGAGTCTTTGCCTTGACAGGATTAAGAAGGATATGTCTGATAGCCATCTTATCACCATGAGGAAAGAACCTCTTAGGATAGAGCCAGCACAGTGGAAAAGTAGGAAATATGAAGAAAATAATGTCTTAGTGACTCTGTTTGAACTGTTGAGTCCAGTACTTCCTAAAGATGGAACAAAATGTAGATATTTCAATTATATAAGCCAATAAAGCCAACACCAAAAGTTATTGTTACTCACATTCACAAGAATTTTAACTGATACACCATCCATGAGCATCTGATGATCCCTGTTCAGTGCCAAAGCTGCCTCTTTTTTCAATTAGCAAATAGCTGTCAAAAGTTTACTGTGGCTGGACACGGTGGCACACACCACAGTGGCTTGGGAGGTAGAGACAGAAGGATTGAGAGTTCAAAGCCAGCCTCAGCAAAAAGTGAGGCACTAAGCAACTCAGTGAGATCCTTTCTCTAAATAAAATACAAAATAGGGCTGGGGATGTGGCTCAGTGGTCAAGTGCCCTTGAGAGTTCAATCCCTGATACTCCAAAAACAAACAAACAAACAAAAAAAACTTTACTGTGTGCCAGGAATTAGGTTTGGTCCTGGGGTTACATGTGAAAAACAAGGTTCCTGTCCTAAAGTAGCTTACAGTATCAAGGGAAACAGATAGGCAAAATTTTATTTTTAAAAGTGTTCAAATGTGTAAGTGCCTTTAAAGACAACCACATTTCAGCACAAAAACAGGTGAAATCACTTTCAATAATATCCTACTTAACCATGTATATGTGTATATGGATTTATGTACATATATGTATCCACATATATTTTTATATATGGATATGTATCCCAAATGTTATAATTTTGATGTATAATCAATATAAAAATTCGTTAATGAGGTATTTTGCTTTCTTTTTATTATACTAAGTTTTTAAAGTAATCCAGAGTATGTATTATCTTTACATGTCTTCTCAATTCAGACTAGCAAGCTTTCATGTTGGTATGCAGCAAGTGCTCTACCACTGACACACCTCCTGCCCTAGCCACATTTCAAGCGCTTAAAAGGGTAGTGGCTACTGTACACGACAACAAAAGTCAGGTTGTTTAATTTTCTTTCTTTCTTTTTTTAAATGGTACCAGGGACAAATCCAGGGTATTGCACTCACTAGGCACAGGCTCTACCACTTGAGCTACATACCCAGTGGTTGATGGATTTTTATCTCATTTATTCTTTACAATATTCCTTAGGCTGGCACTATTATCCCCTTTTAACATATAACATAGGCTTAGGAAGATTAATAACTCGCTCCAAATCTCATAGCTACTGATTGGTGCAGTTTACCTCCCAAGAATAGAAAACTAAGGGAAAGTCACCAAATCTAACTTAGAATAGTACATGCACTAGATCTTCCCTTACTCTGGCCCTCTCACATACCCTCTCACTCTACTTAGAACTGTGAGCACTTAGCCTACCTACAAAGTAAGTGCTTGATAAAGAGCCACTTGATCAACAGATCCATGTCCAGAATACATTCCTATAATGCATTTCAGAAACTCTGCAGGCACAAAATTTAAAAACTAGGTTAGAATTATATATTAATTGACAGGGAATATGTACAGTGAATGACATTTATCATTATTACCAGCTACGTTAGTCAGCTTTCTGTCACTGTAACAAATACCCAAGATAATCAACTTATATAGAGATAAAGTTATTTTGACTCATAGTTTTAGAAGTTTCAGTCCATGATCTGTTAGCCCCATTGCTTTCAGGCCTGTGGAGATCAGCTCACCTCACAGTCAGGACACAAAAGAGAGAAAGAGACCAAGGTTCCACAAAGGCAGGCCCTCAATGAGTGTTATGGCTTGGATCTAAAAATTTCCTCTGTAGAACTCATGTGTTAGGCAACATACATTGTTCAGAGGTGAAAATATTGGATTATGAGAGCTGTGACCTCATCAGTGGATTAATCCATTTGATGGATTAATAATTTGAATGGACTACTGGATAGTAACTATCGGCAGGTGGGGTATGGCTGAAGGAAATAGATCATATAGGGTGTACCCTTGGTGTTCTCTCTCTCTCTCTCTCCTTCCCAGCTGCCATGAGCTAAACAGTTTTCCTCTGTCATGCCCTTCCACCATCACATTCTGCCTCACCTCAGGCCTAGAACAATTGAGCCAGCCAACCATGAACTCAGATCTCTAAAACCATAAACCCAAAATAAACTTTTCCTTCTCTAAGTTGTTCTTGTCAGGTGTTTTGGGCTCAGTGACAAAAAGCTGACTAACCCAATGCCCTAAGACCTCTTAAAGTTTCTACCACCTCCCAATAGCACCAAGCTGAGGTCTAAGCCTTGAACACATAGGGCTTTGGGGGAAATTTAAGATCCAAAGTGTAGCACCAGATCAGGCAATAATAAACATTTTTAGGGAATTTAAATTACAAATAGGAAACTCAGTTACAAGTAGAATCCCAGAACAGTTGTACTGATTTATGAGTGCCTAACCTCTCTGATTGAAGTTCTTTCCATATGAAACAGAAAGACCTGGGTATTAGAAGCAATCAGGGTTATTCCTGAATCTTGGATATTCAAAATTCTTCGTTTGAAGGGATCAGTTGTAGGACAGTCACCCTACAACAAATACATGAAACAACCTGGGCATACCCTTCAATGTGTTGTCTGTCACAGTACAAGTGCTCTGCCCACATTAACTCCTTCCTCCATTTCCCCTTTTAAAGACAATGAAACAATCTAGGATATTATTTGCAGAAAAAGTCAGTGTTAGAGAAATTCAGGGAACCATGCACCTTGCCACGATTATAATAGAGAATCTCCAATAAAGAGTGCATATTGTCTTGTGTTAACCTCCTCAATAGAAATGGCAGCCACCCAGCCTTCTGCCCCCAGAGGCTCCCCAGCCTTCAATTAATGTACTCCAGATGTACCATTTATTGATTGAACAATTTATTTAATTTCTGAAACCCTTGCTTTTCTCTATAACAATCCTTCCAGCAATAGGTTTATTTAAATCTGCCCGTGGGACCACATTAACCTTCTAAAGCCATTATATTTCCAGTGGTAGAAGGGTTAGGGCTGAAGGGTTGATGGAAGGAAGAGAATCACAAAAGCCTTGGGATTAATGGACCACCCTGACCTCAGACAAAGTTATTGCCATACTTCTCAGTCTGGAGTCCAAGGAATTTAATTTTAGGGTAAGAAAAGGATCTAGAGATTCCCTCTTAAAAACCCCCCAAAATAAAAATAAACAAAAGTCAGAATCACTTTTTTGGGGTGACATTATTTTGATTTGGTTGGGTTTGGTTTGAGATTTACTCTAAATATAAGTAACAGTTTAAAGAAGATGGGGACTGTTTCTCTGCCTCTGCAGAGATTTATGGGCTGGCTGAAGTACTGCACATTTCCTCCTATTGCTCTTCTCTTTATACACAGCCTTTTCCAGTTTATTCAGCTGCTCTCGTAATTATCCCCAATTATTTATAATGGTAGGTTTCTGAAGATGGAGTTAGAGAAACACCATGTTTTTTAAGCCCTAAACACCATTTAATGGAAATGGACTCCAATAACTAATGTGAGGCCTAAACTCAGGTTTTCCTGGGCAAATTTTTAAAAAATTTGTTTTCACCTTTAATACATTATGTTTTTTTCTAAAAGTATAGAATTTTAACTATTAAAGAAGATAAATCCGTATCTGCAGGCAACTGCACTTTCTTCACAGCTTAACCCAGACTTTTCCTAAGGTACTTTCCTTGGAACATTTGTTCCTGAAACTTTTCATTAGAAAAAGCTTTGCATGTTGTAATAAGTAAAAGAAATGCTTTATTGTATATTCCTTTCCTCTTGAGGCTTCACTGTGCACAGTAGCATTATCTATTAGGGTTTGGAGAATATAAAGAATAAAGCTATTTAGCTTTGTTTAATCCTATATTTCTCAAATTTCTTTGACCATGAAATCAATTGCTCTCAGAAAATGCATTAATTCATCATATTGCACTAGGGATACAATTTAAGAAACACTGCCCAAATATCTTCAACTAATTTTTCAGAAATAACAGGACAGATATTCTGAAGCATCATTTAACATTTACCCCACTGTAATGAACTGAATGTTTGTATCCCCTCAAAAATCATATGTCCAAACACTAACTCCCAATGTGATGGTATTGAGTTGGGGCCTTGGATAGGTGGTTTGGTTTAGATGAGGTTATAAGGGTGGACCCCCATATATGATGGGATTAGTGGCTTGATAAAAAGAAGAAGAGACACAAGAGTTTCCTTTCTCTGTCATGAGAAGGTACAGCAAAAATGTAACTGTCTGCAAGTGAGGAGGAGACCCAGGCCAAGAAACAAACCTACAGCGCCTTGATTTTGGACTTCCCAACCTTCTGTAATTAAGAAATAAATGTCTATTGTTTGAGACACCGAGTCTATGACATTTAGCAATAGAACACTCACACCGCTATCCATTTCAAAAGGTCTTAATTCCTTAGTCAAGAATAGAAATGTAGGGGCTGGGGTTGTGGCTCAGTGGTAGAGCACTTGCCTAGCATGTGTGAGGCACTGGGTTCAATAAACAAATAAAATAAAGGTATTGTGTCCATCCACAACTAAAAAAATTTTAAACAAAGAATAGCAAATACATACTTCCCAAATCCCACCCCAACCAGATCAGATCACTCCTAGGAAGTGTCAACCTACATTCCCACCTCTTGACTTGTACAGCCTGCTAAACCACAGACTCAGTTCCAAAAGTGAGTTCTTTTTCCCCTCACCTGCTCCATTTCTGGCTTTCCCCTTCTCTCAATTCCACTCAGTCATCTCTAGCATTTTGCCTTTTAATTTCACCACAGATTGAGTCCAGTTTCCCTTTCCTGCATTTCTTGGATCCATTCATCCAGTTTTGACTAAATGATTACGGTAAAGCTAGCTTCTTTGCTTCTAATATCTCCCAACTGTCTGTATTTCCCTCTGAAACTTAATGATTTTCTTAAAGTACAACCGTGACAGGGGTCCTTGCTTGTTCAAAGCACTTCCAGGGAGTTCCTGTCTTAATATTGACAGAATAATCACTAAACACTTTCACAGAAAATCCAAAAGTAATTGACTTTGCAGTGTCAATTTGCACAAAAACTATATTAAACTTCTTTCCTACCTCAACTCAAATAGCCTCTAGTGCTTGGTGTGTAAACAGATCTTCTACTGAATAGAGAACATTGGAAATATCTAAGTGCATCACTTTAGCCATCTTCTCCAGGAAGTATTACACTATCTTACCTTCCTGTCTCATGTCATTTCAGTTCCTCCAGATTTTTACTTTATAATTTGAACATTCTCTTTTACATCTTTAAAAGATGTAAACCCCTCATCCACTGCCTTCAAACATATTCAAGCCCCTTTTATCCTAAGAAATGAACAAATAAAATTCCTGACCCAGATACATTCTTAAGGCACTGTCCCATTTCTCTTCTTGCCTCTACCATCTCACTTTTTAGCCTACTGACCCCCACTTCTTCATCACTTACCCACTTTTCCTAAAACCAATTTACGAAGGTAAAATGTACACTAATACATTCATTTTTAGTGCACAATTCAATGTGTGACAAATGTATAACTACCTGCACAAACAAGATGGAGAATACCTCTGTGAACTCCAGAAGTTTCATTGGCCCCTGCCCAGTCATTTTCCACCCATGGTCAGCATTCCGGGTGACAGCTAGATAAAATTTGTCTTCCCGAGAGCTTGTTTAGGTGGAATCACAGAATGTGTGCCTATTATTAATTACTGTATTAACAAATTACTCCCAAATTTAGTTTAAATGATCTTACAAAGTTTCTGAGGGTTAGGAATATACAGACCACTTACAGGGGTAGTTTTGGCTCAAGGTCTCTGCTGAGGTTTCAGTGAACCTGGCGGTTGGAGCTGTAGCCTCTGGATTGAGACAGAGGATTTTCTTCCAAGCTCATTTGCCTGGCTGTTGGCAGGACATTTCAATTTCTTGCTATTTGGGCCCCTATTCAGGACTATTCACAGTGTGGCTTCTCACAGGCAGAGTATTATGTTTTAAATCTTAAATGTCCCCCAAAGACCTATATGTCAAATGCTTGGTCCCCAGCCTATTGTGTTATTGGGAGTTGGTAGAACCTTTAGTAGGTGGGGCCTAGTGGAAGGAAGTTACATCATTGAGGGTGGTTCCTTGCAGGACCCCAACCCCTTTCTCTCTCTTTTTGCTTCCCCCTTGCCATAATATGAGCCATTTCCTCCCTCTACTACACACTTTCACCATGATGTACTGCCGTACCATAGGCCCCAAATCAATGGGTCAGCAACCATGGACTGAAACCATGGGCCAAAATAAATCTTTCTCCCTTTTAAGTTTGTTCTTTTTTCGTGTATTTTGTCATAGCAACAAAAAGATGACTAACACACTAAGTGATGAAAGTGGGGAGGCTACATTTATGGCGCAGTCTTCAGCTCATGTACCAACACTTACCAACACTTCTGCCCTATCCTTTTTGCTGGGAGCAAGTCAATAAGGGCACTCCACACATAAAGAGTAAAGATTGCTCAAAGGACTGAACTTTAGGAAGAGAGGTGCATCAGGAGTCATCTTGGAGGTTAACTATAACAGTCTTCTCTCTGCCCTCTTGTTGACTCATCTCCCTCCCACATGTAAAATATTTTCACCACCTCTTAAGGCCCTCAAAAATCACAGCCCATTATAATAGTCCAAAGCCTAGAAATTTATAATGTAATGGGGTCAAGCTATGAATGAGTGTCCTTAGGCATATTCCTTATATATAGCTCAAGTATAGTTCATCTTAATCATTAAACCTGTGAAGTCTGTGTAATAATAGACAAGTTATCTATACCCTCCAATGCATGTGCACACATGCATGCACACACGCGCACACACACAATGTACAGTGGTGGAGCAGGCATAGGATAATCTCTGTAGACATTCCTGTTTGGAAAAAAGAGGAAATGAAAGGCACCAGGGCATCACTGGTCCATATCAATTCTGAAATTCATCCTGAGTAATACTTTGAGTTCCTTGACTAAGACTCAGCCCTGGCCTGGGGATTAGCTCAGTAGCATAGGACTTCCTTAGTCTCATGTGCTAGGCCCGGAGTTGATCCCCAACACTGAAAAAAAAAATCAGTTCTGTTTTTGGCCAGGAGTGATTCAGGGTCTCTCATGAGGGGAAAACAAAACTTTCTGTAGGAGATGCAGTCAGCAAAGACTTGTCTGGGGTTGGAAGGTCCAATTCCAAGGTCATTCCTGTGAGTAGGGACCAGAGACTTAAGTTACCTTATGAGACATTTTATAGTGCTGGCTACAATGTGTTTTCCCCAAAGTGAGTGATCAGAGACAGACAGACAGAGAAATGAGAGTGAAAATCCAATTGTATTTATGTAGTCTCCAAGTTACATACAACCACTTCTGCCTTCTTTTTTATGTGTGTGTGTGTGTGTGTGTGTGTGTGTATGTGTGTTTGCTGGGAAATGAACCCAGGGAGACTTGCTCATTACCTTATTCTATTCTTTAGAAGGAAGTCAGTAAGTCCAGTCCAAACACAAGAAGAGAGGATGAAATGAGGATGAATATCAGGAATCAGGTTTCACTAGGACCATCTTGTTGTTACCATGCCAATTACTAAACTATCTATGTGTTCATTAGTGTCCTTATATGTAAAATACAAATGTAAATAGTACTTAATTCACAGAGTTGTCATGAGGTGGAAAGAAAAAAATATAAAGACGCTTAGAACAATATCTGACACCAAGCAAAAAAAGTAATAAATGTTTTTTATTATTATTATTTTAACCATGTGAATGGCTCTCAAATCTTTTATTATCTAGCTTATATTTATATATTTATTTATTTGTAGTTGTAGATGGACAGAATGCCTTTATTTTATTTGTTTATTTTTATGTGGTGCTGAGGATGGAATCCAGTGCCTCACGCATGCGAGGCAAGCTTTCTGCCGCTGAGCTACAGCCCCAGCCCTCTCAAATTTTTATCTCAGTCCTGAGAGCATTTGACACAGTGTTCAGCGCATTATATACCTTTTCAGTTAAGATTTTTATGATTCACTGGCTCAAGAAAAACTGAATGCCAGACGTGGTGGCACACGCCTGTAATCCCAGCTGCTCAGAAAGCTGAGGCAGGAGGATCACAGCTCAAAGACAGCCTCAGCAAAAGCAAGGTGCTAAGTCTACACCCAAAGGACTTAAAAACAGCATACTACAGGGACACAGCCACATCAATGTTTACAGTAGCCCAATTCACAATAGCTAAACTGTGGAACCAACCTAGATGAATGGATAAAAAAAATGTGGCATATATACAATAATGGAATATTACTTAGCAATAAAAGAATAAAATCATGGCATTTGCAGGTACATGGATGGCGTTGGAGAAGATAATGCTAAATGAAGTTAGCCAATCCCCCAAAAAACAAATGCCAAATGTTTTCTTTGATATAAGGAGGCTGATTCATAGTGGGGTAGGGAGGGGGAGCATGGGAGGAATAGAGGAACTCTAGATAGGACAGAGGGGTTGGAGGGGAAGGGTGGGGGCATGGAGTTAGAAATGATGGTGGAATGTGATGATCATTATTATCCAAAGTGCATGTATGAAGACACGAATTGGTGTGAATATACTTTGTATACAACCAGAGATATGAAAAATTGTGCTGTATATGTATAATAAGAATTGTAATGCATTCCACTGTCATATGTAAATAAAAAAGCGAGGTGCTAAGCAACTCAGTGAGTTGCTGATATAAAACACAAAATAGGGCTGGGGATGTGACTTAGTGTTAGAATGCCCCCTGAGTTCAATCCCTGGTTACTGCCCCCCTC